>NC_090323.1:87778333-87872753 GCF_040869045.1 Eurosta solidaginis | reverse complement strand
ATATTTTGTTCTCTGTTATTTCAGGCGCGGATCTACGGGGGGGGGGGGGGGGGGGTGAGAAATAGGGGACAAATACTTTACAGAACAAAAATGAAATATCCAAAGAAAAAAATATTCAAATGTTCAATACTTAAAGTATTTGAAAAATAAAATTTTGTATGGAAAGTCCAAGGTGTAGAAATGAAAATATCTAGCATCAATACTGCGGACCATTTTTTTCTCAACGGAATATCATAGAGAGTAAAATTTTGTGTATGTGCTTTTCCTTGCGTGCAAAAATGTGCTCAAGAACAACTTTTTTTACATGGTTTTTGCAACAATTTTAAAAATAGAAATTTATTTCACAGAAATAAAAAATGTGCTCTTAAAGGGTTTTTAATTACAAGCAAATTGGTGTTTGGATTGTCGGTAAAAGTCTAGTTGAGGGGTCGACTGCTAATACGCTACCAAAAATATCGAGAGAGGTGTCAAAAGACGCGTATTGACCTCGACAATAATAATGTGAAAAATAAACTCAATTCAGTAAAAAAAATAACATAACATACATACATTTTTCAATTCACATTGTCAGTTTTATTTCATATAAAATAAGATTTACTGGAGCATTTACATAAATGAAATGTTAGATTTCATTGTTTGATTTGCTTACATTAACTTTTTCTAAATATGTACATTTTAAGAGCTTGAATCAGCCAAGGAAAACCTTCCGGGCTTTTTGGTCTGCGAATATGGAAATTACCGATTCAAAACTAATGCTGCGAGCAAGGCTGGACTCCAACGCCAATGTTCCAAGGCTTTTCACGCGAGAAAATAGACTAAAAGAACGTTCCCCTTCAGCCACACTGACTGGAAGTGTGCAAAATATTCTTAATGCTATGCAGATGTTCGGAAATAATACTTCCATCTTCAAGCCATGAAATTTGTTCAGAAGTTGAAATGGTGGCAGCGAATCACATCCCAAATTTGCTAAGTGGATGACTTTGAGATGAATGATTTCATCTATTAGATCCGTAGAAATATCGATACCATAAATCGTGCAGAATGTCGCTGCCTTTTCTCTGAGCTCTTCTTCCGTCAGATCCTGATATTTCCACAAAAAACTAAATTTAATCGCCATGTCATTTACGGCTTCGAAACGTCTTGTCATGTTACCAATCAAGCAGTCCGAAAGAACATAAAAAACTTGCTGTTTGAATTGAGTTTTGGAATCACACTCAGGTTATTCGCCAGGTAATTCATCGAACTGGCGCTTTCTCATCTTCCTTCTTTTCTCTGCGAAGGTATTCACAACTCCTATACTCCCTGCCAGAACTTTACATTCTTGAAGTATGATCGACCATTGATCCCTGAGCTTCTTCAACTCATCAATCAGGCTACGTATATTTTCTGTTTCCACGTATAGTCTGGCATTTCTAGCTTGCAGTACCAGATTTCGATGGTTGATTACCGTCAACACTTTGAGCCAAATTGAGGCTAAGAGGATACACTCAAATTTCCCCATATATGCTTCAATACCTTCCAAATCCGTTACTGTTTCTGAACTCAGATTCAAAGGCTTGATTTCATCAATAGCTTTCTTGGGGTATGTGAGCTGCGAAAGGTTTCACACTAGCCACACGAGCAGACCATCGTGTTTGTGACATGCTGTGCAAGGAGCAATCAGTTTTTTCCTAGAGAATATCCCATCTCTGAGGGTTTGCGCTCATATTACTCCCATTATCATACCCTTGCCCACGGCAGTCATCCAGTGGAATATTGTGCTTTTTTAGAGTGCTGCGAATCAGCTAAGCGATAGTTTCTCCTGATTTTGCGTTACTATCGACAAACTCTAAGAAGCGTTCTTGGATTTTCCATTTTCCGGAGTCCCTGTCTATTAAAACATAACGCAATTTAAAAACAGTCTGCTCACTATGCTCCGAATCAGCGGTCGCATCCACTATTACTTTGTAATACTTGACGGACTTTCTCTCGCCTTCTATCTTTCTAATTACTTCACTTGCACAGATTTCTATGAACTCATTTTGTATTCCATCAGACAAATAATGTGCTTGGAGACGATTCTTTTTCGTTTGAGATTCCCTCATCTTCTCCAAATGTTCATGCAATAGGGGTTCATAATTGCTGATCAGTTCCAAAATACTCCAGCGAGCTGCTTCATTTTTAAGGGTTTCCGCTAAGAGAAAATCCACTGAACTTGCATTTCGAATTCTTATTTCATATTGGTTCCACTCTATATAGCAAGTTTTATGAATTTGACTATTTTCATGTTCAGGAATTTTGTCGTGTGACCTCTCCCAACATTTTTCTTTAGAATAACCTGAAGATTTTGTCAAAACTGATCGGGTATTTTCGGAAATTTTGCTGAAAAGCCGGCATGGAAAACAAAAAAGGTTTGAAGGAAATGGCGACCACTTAAGTCGTTGGGAAGTCGAAATAAAATGTGATTTTAAGTTAGTTGAAGCATTTTTGACGATAGCGTTTATAAAATTGTGTCAAAAACGTTTATCTAACTTAAAATCATCCCTCTCCGCGGCCCTGAAAGTATTTAAAAACAGAATACATACATACTTTCGAAAATACTTTGAAATAGAAAGCTTAAATTTTGGTATTATTAAGCGCTGTACGCAGATCAAAACACATTCAAGATACATTTTTTTTTGCATTTTTTTTGAGCACGAAAATAGCAGTAGGCACAAAATTTTGGCATTTTACAATGCATGGCAATTTAAACATGAATACCGCTTTTATGAAAATAAAACAAAATTTATGAAACTTTTTGATACCATTTCCCTGGAAAAAAGGAGTGGAGAAGAACTAGAGGGAAGAGAAAAGAGGGAAGGAAAAAGAGATAGAGTTACACGAAGATAGAGATGTAAATAGATGAAGCGGAAAATAAGTGAGGGAAAGGACGTATAGGGAGAAAGAGACGCAGAAAAAGCGAATGGTAGAGGGAAGAGTGAATAGCAAGACAAGGAAAAAGGGGAGAGAAAGGAAGGGAGAGTAAGAGATAAAAACTGCTTAAAAGTTATGCAGATAGACCAATGTTAGGGCAGAGCAACGTCTGCCGGGTCTGCTAGTCTCTGATAAAAACACATTAGTAGTAAAATTTAATTTAATGTGCAACTTTGGCCTGCAGGATTTTTTTTAGGTCTTTTGAAGTTAAGGCCATACCATGACCAGTTGGGCCAATTCTTATAGCGTATTCGGACTCAGCGCATAAAAAGGCACAGAAAACATGAGTTTTTAAAACTTTTGTTGTGCCAGAAAAATGAATGTGCTTTATTTTGGAGAATAAAAGGGATGCGAGCAAAACAGTTACCTCAGTTGAAAGAGCATGTTGTGAGTATAATTTATTGATACATTTTTACATTAAAAACTAATACTTCTAATTTTAAGGGAGCAATAAACTTTGAGACACGTTTTCCCAACATTTTCATTTTGGCACACTCATGCTTCTGGCAAGTATTAAAAACTAATACTTCTAATTTTAAGGGAGCAATAAACTTAGAAACTCGATTTCCCAGCATTTTCATTTTGGCACATTCATGCTTCTGACAAGTCGGCGACGATATGTAGAACGATCTGAGTTGCAAAAAATGGTGCATTCCTGGAACAAACTTAAATATATTATTTAGTTACTTACCTGCTGGGAGTGTATTAGGAGCTCTTTTCGTCGATAAGATTCTTGAGGTTCCGTTTGATGCCTTAAGACATATTCAGCCAGCTGTCGCGCTGGGAATTCTGTTTCACAAACGAAATGAAAATCCTTTGCTAGATGAGTAGCTTCCCCTTCCACTAGGGATGTAAGTAGTGTAACATTAGCTGCCTTTCTTCTACCCGCTGGTAAGTTTAAGCCAATCTTTTCTAGTTTTTCTCTTAGTAGCCGTCCTCCATTCTTACTTTTAGCCCTGATAATAAGGAATGTAATACAAAACATGTGTCACAAAGCTCTGATTTATTAGGCCTACCTTCGAAGAACACCACCCAATAAAGAAGCATTTAAACATTCTGGCGGGGATAATCTTCTTTGGACCTCGGCAATTGTTACTTTATATTTCGAAGTGCTGGATAGCAGGCTTAGTCGCCCTGGAACAGCGCAGAACACCTCACTTGGCGAGCCAGATCCAATGTTACCAATTTCTTTCCCACTCTTCATACCTAAGCAAAAAATAATAAAGTAAAGAAACATGCATGATGAAGGCTTCTAATAAATGAGGCTAATTAAGAATGTGGGTATCTAAATTTTTTTCCGAAAATTTGATATATACATGGGCGAACATGTCTTGAAAATGCGAATTTATTCGTGTAAAAATACTTTTAGCTTTAAATAGTTGTAAAGCTATAGCTTAAATTCCACTTTTGCAGTATCTTCACACATTTTTCACAAAACCTGATGAAACAGGTGGGTATCTAAAAAATAACAGCAGTATCTACACTTTTTATAGGAAACTAAGTGAAATACCAGCATGCTTTCTTATCAAAAACAGCGTATCCAATCATATACTGCTCTTTCAAAAGTATTAGCATATCATATAGGCTGCTATATATTGTGGCGAATATTAGCAACACTAAGGGATACTATCATCTCTAAGCCGGTACTAAGCAGTCACTTGTATCTACATAAACAAATCGATCATTATGTGTACACACGTGTACATACAGCAACGGAGAGATACTCACAAAAGTATGGACTCTTCAGCGAACTAGTAAATTCTAGAAGGAGAAATGCCTAGAAATATGCGAACGAGGAAATCGAAGAGTATAAAGGCAGCACCAGCTGAGGCATGATCAATCAGTTTGATTAAAGCAAGCTATTGGTTGTGAAGTACTCTCATAAAGGCCATTTTGCATTATTGAAAATTAGAGTTATTTATTCAACAGATTAGCTATACGAACGTTAGTAGAAGGTTGCAAATAAGAAGAATTTCACTAAATTCGTTACAATTGGTGTCAGAAGAGGAATTGTTGAATAAACTCCGAAGATTTCGAGTACAACAAGGACATGGCAACGTGGAGTGAATTAAAGAAGGAGTTGGAGAGCCGTGGATTGAATACAACCGGCAATAAACTCGAACTTCAGGCAAGACTACGAGAGGCAATGAAAGCAGAAGGAATTAACGTGGAAGAGTATGTCTTTCATCTTTATGGCGACGAGACAACAACAAAAATTTAAGAGAAAAACGAAGCATCGCAGACAGTTACGAGCACAGACATGAACACGATTTTGGCTGCAATATCTGCACAAACATCGACAGTAACATCCAAGATTGAAGCATAGGAAAGACTAATATCCTCCCAACTGGAAACGCAGGAGACACGCACAACATCGAAGATTGAAGCACAATTAGAGGAACAGAAGACATATATGGTATCTCAACTGGAAGCGCAAGAGGCACGTATATCTGACATGTCGGCACAAATTTCGGAACAGGTATCATCGCAACTCTTTGCGAAACTGGAAGAGCAGGATGCAAAAATTTTACAACTCGAGGACAAAATTGATGCCGAGATAGAAGCGTTGAAAGGTCGTATGGAGCAGTTGCACCTAAATCGCCCAGCTGTTCCAGCGAGTAATCCAAAGGTAAAAACACCATCCTTTGACGGTTCTGTTCCTTTTCAGGTATTTAAGATTCAGTTTGAGAAGACCGCAGCAGTGAACAACTGGAGAGCCGAAGATAAAGTTGCTGCACTATTCGTGGTATTGAAAGGATCCGCTGCTAAAATCCTTCAGACTATTCCCGAGGGAGAGAGGAAACACTACGAAACATTGATGAGCGCTCTAGAGAGGCAATACGGACCAAACACAGAAAGCAGATATATCAAATAGAGTTGCAAAACCGCTACCAAAAACCGAATGAGACTTTGCAGGAGTTTGCGTCGGATGTCGAAAGGCTTGGCCATCTAGAAAATGCAGACGCACCCGTGGAATAAATCGAGAGGGTAAAAATCTAGAGCTTTATAAATGGCATACGGGATATGGAAACGAAGCGAGCTACATACGCAAACCCAAAGCTGACATTGGCTGAAACGGTATCCCAGGCATTGACTCAGGAAACTGTCTCCCTATTGAGTAAACCAGCATACAAGGCCCATCGTTTGGAAGTAGAAAGACCAGAGTGGGTAGGCACAATTTTGAAAGCATTGAAGGGCACGCAGCAGAAGAATAATGATGCAGTCAAATGCTTTAAGTGTGGAAAGCCAGGGCACATTTCCCGTTATTGCAACACCAACATTAACAGTTCCAACAATGTGGGTGGTCGTAAACACAGAGTTGAAGGAGATGAGCAAATCTTCAAGAACACTCAATCGTTAAACTAAAGCGAGGCAGCCGTAAAGGGCGAAAGCTTGCTCCCGCAATAGAATGGCCCATAATCTCTATCTCGCAGAATGGAGGAAGGGCGAGCAATCTTACTGCCGGAGGACATGTAGATGGAAAGGAACGTAAATACGGGTGCATCTCATTGCATCATTAGAGCGGATTTAGTCACCAAGAAAATAAGACCATTGCATAGAGCAAGATTGCGTACAGCCACTGGAGAAGACACCACAGTTCTAGGAGAAGTAGCATGTGAAGTCGCAATTGGGAACGTCACGGCAGTACACAATTTTATAGTGGCAGAGATTGTTGATGAAATCATAATTGGAGTGGACTTCTTAATCGACCAGGGCATCGAGATCGACATGCAAAGCAAGACGATGCGGTATAAGAACATGGATGTACCCCTTAATTTCGGCTACGAGATAAGCTACAGCAGTGAATGGGTGTTGGTGGAAGAGAGTCAGCAAATACCACCATAATCAGAAGCAGTCCTCTGGACAAAGGTTGATGGAAATTGTGGGACAAACAAATTGTGGGTTGTCGAAGCAGCAAACAAATCAGCACCGAGCATACTTGTAGGAAAAACCCTGGTTATGATAAACCAAGATGGACGTATTCCGGTAAGAGTACTCAGTGTGTTCCAGTCACCACTCAAACTGACCAAAGGAGCCATTTTGGGAAGATGCAGAGAAGCTGAAGTATTTATTAACTGTGAACAGCTCCAGGAACAAGTTTCATCTAGTAATACTGATCTTTCAGATGACATCACGGCATGGACGGAGGGGCTAGAGGAAGCCTATCAGAGTAAGGCATAGCAACTGCTCCAAAAGTACGCGAACATATTTGACCAGGATGGTTCCAAACCAGGCCGCACCAAAGTTTTGGAACATCAAATTTACACTGGAGATGCGAGGCCGATCCGTCAAGCTCCTCGTAGTGTACCACTGGCGAAGCGGGAAGTGGTGAGTCAAATCATACAAGAAATGAGTGACAGCGGGGTAATCGAACAATCAGCTAGTCCATGGTACTTGTGAAGAAGAATGATGGAAAAATGAGGTTTTGCGTGGACTACCGAAAGCTGAATGACGTCACGAAAAAGGATAGCTACCCATTGCCAAGGATTGACTATACTCTGGACTCGTTATCTGGTACGAAATGGTTTTCCACACTGGACTTGAAAAGCCGCTACTGGCAAGTGGAAGTGAAGGAAGGTCTTTGGCTATTTACAGTAATGTCTTTTGGACTATGTAATGCAACAGCTACTTTTGAAAGACTCATGGATCACGTACTGAGAGGACTACATTGGAAAACATACTTAGTGTACCTAGACGAGATCATCGTATTGGGAAAGAACTTCGAAGAACATCTGAAGAACTTGGAGGAGGTTTTCCAAAGAATAGCTGGTCTGAAACTTGGTCCCAAAAAATGTTCTCTGTTCAAGAAGCAAGTTAGTTACTTGGGCCATAAAGGGCATCTGCACTGCGAATGAAAAGATAGAAGCTGTAAAGGATTGGCCAAGACCACAGAACTTGCATGAATTAAGAAGTTTCCTTGGGTGTTGCACATATTACTGCCGCTTTGTACCAAACTTTGCCAGCGTAACACATAGCCTCCACGAGCTTACAAGGAAAAATAAAGCTTTTGAATGGAAGAAGGAGCAAGAACTGGCTTTACAAACATTGAAAGAGCTTTTGTGCACTGCCCCAATGTTGGCATATCCGATTCCAGGAGCAATGTTTATTCTAGATACAGATGCGTGCGGATATGCTATAGGAGGCGTTTTATCACAACTGGTCGATGGGCGGGAGAAAGTAGTTGCCTATTACAGCCGATCAACTACTGCGTTACACGGAGAGAGCTTTTGGCATTGGTAGAGTGCATTAAACATTTTCACAATTACCTCTACGGCCAGTGATTCCGCGTCAGGACAGACCACGCAGCGTTAAAATGGCTCTTGCAGTTCCGTAATCCAGAAGGATAATTGGCACGGTGGATCGAGCGACTACAAAGCTACGACTTTTCCATTAAGCATCGAAAAGGTAGTACCCATGGAAATGCTAATGCAATGTCACGAAGACCATGTAGTTTGGAATGCAAGCACTGTTCAAAGGCCGAGGCTAAAGAAGACATTATAGATTTCCGACTAATGACTGTAACATGTACGGATGAATGGGACAAGGAACAAATAAGGAAGTGTCAGCTAGAAGATACTGATCTGTCACATGTTATGCAAGGGCTCGAACGAAACGAAAGACCAAATAGAGAGGAGATGTCAGCAGAGAGTGCCATTGGGAAGTCATATTGGCCACAGTGGAAAGTTTAGAATCGATATCCGGTTGCTTGCATCGAGTATGGGAGAGTGAGGATGGTCAATGCAAGAAGAAACTGATAGTTGTTCCTAGGATTCCTGATGTGCTCAGCGAGCTGAATAATGGTCCAAGCGGAGGTCATCTTGGAATTACGAAGACGCTCGAGAAGATTAAACAGAGAATCTATTGGGTTGGTTGCCGTCAGTCGGTCACTGAGTGGATTGCGAACTGCGAGGTTTGCAGCAGAGCGAAAGGGCCAAAACCCGAAGACATGGCCAGATGAAGCAATATAACTCAGGTGCGCCATTTCAAAGGATCGCTATGAATGTCGTAGGTCCATTTCCTACTAGCAACTGCGGAAACAAATATGTACTGGTGGTTATGGATTATTTCAGCAAATGGCCAGAGGTATACCTAATCCCAAATCAAGAAGCGGAAACAGTAGCAGAAGTGTTTATAAACAATTGGGTTGCAAGGTATGGTGTACCAATGGAGTTACATACTGACCAAGGCAGGACTTTCGAATCAGCTGTGTTCCAGGAAATGTGTAAATCATTGGGCATTCGAAAAACACGGACAACTGCATTGCATCCTCTGTCCGATGATATGGTAGAACGATTCAATACAACATTAGAGGAGCACTTAAGGAAAGTAGTGGACAAGTTCCATAAAGAGTTGGATAGCCGCACCCCATTATCCTTGATGGCTTACCGATCAGCAGTGCATGAGACAACGGGCAAAACCCCTGCAAAAATAATTTTTGGCCTTCGACTGACAGCTGATTTGAAGTTTGGGATAGATGCTGATGCAGAGAGAAATGTCAAGAAATTCACTGGTGTTTTGGAAAAGCGGAGAGGAATACACGATCTGATAAGACAACGAACAAAGATTATGAGTGACAAGATAAAAGCCAGATACGATAAAGCAATTAATTCGGAAGGTTTTCAGGAAGGAGATTTGGTGCTGGTATACAACCCAAAACATCAAAATTTTGGAAATAAAGTTTGTAAATTAGAAGAAAATTTGTCTAAGCGGGGTCGCCCCTCGGCAGTGTTTGGCAAGCGCTCCGGGTGTTTTTCTGCCATGAAAAGCTCTCAGTGAAAACTCATCTGCCTTGCAGATGCCGTTCGGAGTCGGCGTAAAACATGTAGGTCCCGTCCGGCCAATTTGTAGGGAAAATCAAGAGGAGCACGACGCAAATTGGAAGAGAAGCTCGGCCTTAGATCTCTTCGGAGGTTATCGCGCCTTACATTTATTTATTTTATTATACAACCCACAACGGAAAAAAGGTTTGTCCCCGAAATTGCAGTGTAACTGGGAATGCCCACACAAAGTTGTAAAACGGATCAACGATGTAGTTTACCGCATACAAACCATTGGTAAACCACGAACCAAAATGAAAGTGTTCATCTGGAAAGGCTGGCGGCGTTTAGATCAGGAAATTTGCCTGATCGGGACGATCAGACTTAGGGGGAGGGCAGTGTGACGAATATTAGCAACATTAAGGGATACTATCATCTCTAAGCCGATACTAAGCAGTCACTTGTATCTACATAAACAAATTAATCATTATGTCTACACATATGTACATACAGCAGCGGAGAGATACTCACAAAAGTATGCCATCATCAGCGAACTAGTAAATTCTAGAAGGAGGAACGCCTAGAAATATGCGAACGATGAAACCGAAGAGTATAAAAGCAGCACCAGCTGAGGCATGATCAATCAGTTTGAGTTATGCAAGCTATTGGTTGTGAAGTATCAGTGTTATTGTGAAGTACTTTAATAAAGGCCATTTTACATTATTGAAAATTAGTGTTATTTATTCAACAGTGGCCACCGTGGTGTGATGGTAGCGTGCTCCGTCTACCACACCGTATGATCTGGGTTCGCACCCCGGGCAAATCAACATCAAAATTTTAGAAATAAGGTTTTTCAATTAGAAGCAAATTTTTCTAAGCGGGGTCGCCCCTCGGCAGTGTTTGGCAAGCGCTCCGAGTGTATTTCTGCCATGAAAAGCTCTCAGTAAAAACTCATCTGCCTTGCAGATGCCGTTCGGAGACGGCATAAAACATGTAGGTCCCGTCCGGCCAATTTGTAGGGAAAATCAAGAGGGGCACGACGCAAGTTGGAAGAGAGCTCGGCCTTAGATCTCTTCGGAGGTTATCGCGCTTTACATTTATTTTTATTTTATTCAACAGTTTAGCGATACGAACGTTAATAGAAGGTTGCAAATAAGAGGAATTTCACTAAATTCGTTATAATATTATGATGGAACCACACAAGGTGGCAGCACAGTGACATACCTACAAACAAAAATAAAAGTTCCATGTACTTTGCAACACACAACAAAACGTTTTATGTAAATCCAAAATTACGGTATCCGTACGAAAAGTCGAAAATAAAAATGTCGAAACAGAAATGTCGACATTTTTGATTTTTGAAAATATGGAAATCAAATTTTGCCAAAAAAAAAATTTGGAAAAAAATTTTTGTCGAAAGATATAGCAAAATGTCGAAAACATTTTTTCGTTAAAAAATTTCAAAGTATGCACTTTCTTTATTACGACTTAAATTTTTTATCTAGTTAACTGAGGTTTTGTATTTTAATTTGAAAAATATTTTAGCTTTCAACTTTAGCACTGCATTTTTTTGATCTAGTTGCCTGAGTTTTTTATATTTTTATATACAAAATTTTTAACTGAAATAGAGTTTTGATTCAGTTAAAATTTTATTCGCTATCAATTAAGAATGAACGCGGAAGTAGTAAAATCCATTAAAGGAAAAAATAAGCTTATTCTTCATGGATTTGTGTTTCACTTGAAAAAAAGCATAAAGATATGTTTTATTGGAAATGTGAAAAGCGAAACGAACTTAACTGCAGCGCTCACGTAACAACAATTTTGAACGGTGATCACAAAGTGACGAAATCATCTTCGATACATTCCCATGATCCATTGGCTTACAGAAGTGAAGTTTCAAAAATAAATGCGAATTTGAAAGGTGAACGTGGAAGGTGAAGTTTTTTTCTATCGGATAAAAGTTTTTGCAGGAGCGTATTTTAATTTTTGGAAGCATTGCAAACCTTAAAGTTTTAGAGAGGTGTTCAGTGTGGATATGGACGGATCTTTTAAAGTTGTTCCAACAATCATGCGACAATTATTTACGATTCATGCACACATAAACGAGCTTGTCGTTCCTGTAATTTATTGTCTAATGAGTAGCAAGAGTAATAAGCAATGTTACGAAGAAGTTTTTTTGAAATGTTAGAATCGCTTGCTTCAATAATGTGCATCTCTGTCCCGAATATGTTATTTCTATTTTGAGAAATCAATAATTTCTGTATCAAAGTCATACTTCCCAAGTATTATCAATAAAGGATGCTTTTTCCACTTTGGGCAGATTTTATGGAGAAAAATCCATAGTGAAAAACTTGCAACGCTATACGGAAAGAACAAAATATTTTCCCTAAAGTTAAGAATGCTCAAATGTTTAGCTTTCTTAAAGCCGGAGGAGATACCTCTATATTATGATTCCCTCAAAAAGCCAATGAGTAGTAACTGCGTAAATATTTTAAAATGGATGGAAAATAACTACATTTTCGGGGGTAAGTCAGCTTCATCGTATCCCCCAACATTTTTGAGCAAATGGATTTGAATATCCCAACCACGCAGAACTTGGTTGAAGTTTGGCACAGAAGTCTGCAGGTTATAGTTAATAAAGACCACGTGGGAGTATATAAGCTAGTTGTACATTTAAAATCTGAATATATTGTAGGTAAAACTAAAATAAATCTTATAAACGCTCAAAATATTACCAAACACAAAATATCATACCAAAAGAGAAAGGAAAATATTCTTAGCATTCTAGATAAAAAAGAAGAATATTCTAAAATTGAACTTTTAAAAAACTTAGCATATTATACTTCTCACACTTAAATATTCCTGATATCGTGTACATTATACGTATTTTTATTGTTCCTTTTTTATTTGCATACATGAGTCCACTAATGTAACGCTATGTACATTAGACTGGGTCGATTTATTAACCTATATCGCGCCATCGATTTTTCGATATTATTTGGGTTCAGCAAAAAAAGTTCCACTACGCATACCCAAAAAAAATAATTTTTGAGCCTGCAAAATTTCAACGATTTTTTATGCATTTTTTCATTTTCAAGGCTCCAAATCATTTTTTATGTATTTTTTTTTTTTTTGTGTCAATTGGCAAATGCAAAATTGGTAAATGCAGTTGTTTGAAAAAAAAATTTCTTTTATGGAGATTTAGAAGAAGTTTGGTCGAAAATTCGATTTTTTTTGCAGGCTAAAAAATTATTTTTTTGGGTATGCGTAGTGGAACTTTTTTTCTTGAGCCCAAATCCTATCGAAAAATCGATGGCGCGATATAGGTTTACTTTCGTCCATACAAATAGACCCAGGTTAATGTACATAATTTGGCCACAAATATACGAATTTCGAAACATAATTGTACTCTTATTTAATAATTTTTGAACCTGGTAAGTTAAAATATATAATAATCGTACACCTACACTTTAAGCGCAGCCGCTGTTGGACTTACTCTGGGTAATTTTTAAAACCCGGAAAGATGGTCCCTTTCGGATCAATGCAGGGTTATCTCTCGATATTTGGTCAATATTTTGACTGAAGCAAAATTTCTACTTTTCGTTTTTGGATTATTGGTGTCAAACAATTTGGATTAGTGATAAAAGGCGAAGAAGAACAGAAAAATGCCAACTTACATGTTTAGTATATTTTTTACTTTTCAAGAGATATTTGCGAAGAAAAGTTTCACATATTCATGTGTTTTGGCATTTTCAATGATTTTTTTGTAAACAAACATATAAACAAAAATATATTTTCTGCAGAAACACTGTGGATGGCGTAGCCCGCGTTGGATCCATCCAGGGCTATTATTTTTTAAACTTGGCCGAAGGTCACTTATGCAATAAGAGGGTTCGTGCAAAGAAATTATATATCGGGCCTCCGATTTTTAATCACCTTGGGGTTACTAATTGGTTTCCTGTGAACATATTTTGACAGAAGAAATATCATTAATTTCCGTCTTTGAATTATTGATTCCCAGGTGAAGAGGCGCTTATATTCATACATTACAATTATCGCGCGAATTTGACACATCATTAATTACATTATTTCGATATTTTTTTCGACATTTTCTTTTCGAACATTTCTATTTTTCGGGATTTTCTGTTTTCTACATTTTCTTTCGACATTTCTAGTTTCGACATTTTTATTTTCGACATATCGTACCAGACCCCAAAATTACATATGTAGATCACTTTGCCCTTTGCGCCTTGTGTGGTTTTGGGTGCGGGTCTGGTACGATATGTCGAAACTAAAAATGCCGAAAAAAAATGTCGAAAAAGAAAATCTTGAAAACCAAAAATGTTGAAAATTAAAATATCGAAAAATAAAATGTTGAAACAATGTATGAATGATGTATAAAATTCGCGCGAATTTGACACATCATTCAGTACATTGTTTCGACATGTTTTGTATACATGTACTGTTTCGTAGGAAGTATGTCTGCTTTGTACAGGGTTATTCATGTAAATGCTCCAAATAAGTATATAAGAGCTAACGGTAAACCTAAATATGCACATCAAATCATCCGATTTTCTCAATAAAATCAGCTTAATTAGTATTGAAGATGCAACAAAACCTATAAAAGTATATCAAAAGAGAAAAGAACGCATTCGAAATATTCTTGATAAAAAGACAGAGTATACAAAAATTAATGTTTTGAGAATTTTAGCACATCCCACTTCGCTATGCTAACACGTCCGTAATTTATTTGTAACTCTAGATGCTTCCATATATTTATGGTTGTTAAAATGTAACTCTTAAATACATTTAGTTTGTTTAGAAATCCGATATCATCTTATGTAATTTGTGTCTTTAATTTGAAATTAATGAAAGCAAATTTCTGTTGTAACCAAAAAATTCAACGTGCTGCTATTGTGCATGTATGCGTGAATATACCGTGTAGAGTGAACCAAATATTTATAATAAGCTATAAATTTTGGCGAACAATTTTCGAAGTTTGATAAATTTTTGTGAGTTAAGTATAACTCTTCAATCTGTTCAATATTGAATAATGGAAAAATGGCCTTTATTAAAGTACTTCACAATAACACTTATACTTTGCAACTAGCTGACTTAATAACCAAACTGATAGCTTAAATGAAACTGACTTTCAAAATAATACTGCTATGGCTCGCTAGATAGCGTCTTAATCGAAACTGCTTGATAGCTCAAATCAAACTGAATTCCAGCGCCTCTACATTTGCTGCCTTTTATACTCTCTGATTTCAACGTTCGCATCTTCTAGGCGCTTCCAGAATCTACTAGTTGCCATCAGCTCTCAAACTTCTCAGCTGTAACTGCAATTGCACGATTTTATAGCTTCTCTCATTGCATACTTTCAAGAGTATCTCAGATATATGCATGTGTTTGTGCATTGTTTCTCCGCTGCTCGTTTACGTACATGGTACATATGTGTAGACGCAATTATTGTTTCGTTTATGTAGATACATAATGATTGAATTATTGATGTGAATTCACGTCACTGCTTAGCATCGGCCTAGAGATAGCAGCACCCCTTAGTTTTGCTAATATTCGTAACACTGCCCTCCACCTAAGTCTGATCGACCCGATCAGAAAAATCTCCCGATCTAAACGCCGCTAGCATCTCCAAATGTACCACGCTTCTAATCCGTGGTTTCCCAGTGGTTTGTATGCGGTAGATGGTATCACTGATCGTCTTCACAACTCTGTACGGGCCTTCCCAACTGCACCGAAATTTGGCTGGAACACCTTTCCGCCGGTGAGGGTTGTTTAACAGTACCAAATCTCCCTCCAAGAAACCTTCCGAATTTTTGTTCTCATTGTACCTGCATTTCATCTTACTACTCATTATTCTTGATCGCTCCCTCGCACTCTGTTGTTTGGCCAATGAACTTCTTCGCAGAGCTTGCACTTGACGGATTGACTTTGCATCATCATTATCGTCTGGACGTTTCACAACAGTAGTGCACGCTGGCTTGAAACCACCCTTGCATTGTTTCTGGAAAATTCTTTCAGTCATTTTAGTGCATCCATTAGGGTTTGTCGATGCCGGTATTTTTCTCGCAGGTACTTTTAATTTCGCTTTTTTTGGCCCATTCGTTCCATCAACCTTTTCTTTTGACTTTCGTGGCCTTTGTCGAGTCTTCTCCACCAGTACTCGATTACTACTGAACCCTTTCTCCAACTTGAAGTTAAGTGGTATATCCTGGTTCTCGTAACGCATCTCCCTTCTCTGCATATCGATCTTGATGTCATGGTCAACCAAGGAGTCCACTCCCAATATGACTTCTTCAACGATCTTCGCCACAACGAATTTGCGTAGAACCGTGACCTTTCCAATCAAGACTTCACATATCATTTCTCCCTGAACTTGGTTATACTCGCCAGTGATCGTACGCAACCTTGCTCCAGGTAACGGTTTTACTCTCCTGTTGACCAAGTCAGATTGGATCAAGGAATGAGATGCGCCCTTATCTACAGTCAGTACACGTTCTTTGCCATCCACACTTCCTCTGACGGTAAGACTGCTCGATTTTCTACCAATTTGCCACACAGATATCACAGGACATTCAATAGTTGTGCCAAGTTTTCGTTCTTTACATCTGACACGCTCTTGCTCATCTCCTCCAGCTTTGCATTTACGGCCACCCACATTGTTGGAACTATTAGGACCAAGATCGCAATGACGTGCAATGTGACCGGACTTCCCGCATTTGAAGCATTTGATAACTTTTTCACTCCGCTTTTGCGATCCTTTCAGCGCCTCCAATATTGCGTCTACCCACTCTGGCCTTTCTACTTCCACACGGTGTGCTTTGAAAACTGGCTTACACAGAAGCGACGCTGTTTCCTGAATCAGAGCTTGTGACACCGTTTCTGCGAATGTTGGCTTTGGGTTCGCGTATATAGCTTGCTTTGTTTCGGCGTCCCGTATGCCATTTATAAAGCTCTGAATCTTTACCCTTTCAGTGTATTCCACGGGTGCGTCCGCATTTGCTAAATGTGCTAGCCTTTCAATAGCCGACGCAAACTCTTGCAATGTTTCACCACGCCTCTGGAAGCGGTTCAGCAACTCCATTTGGTATATCTGTCTCCTATGCTCAGTTCCGTATCGTCTCTCTAGAGCGCTCATCATTGTTTCGTAGTTGTTCCGTTCTCCCTCGGGAATAGTATGTAGGATTTCAGCAACAGATCCTTTCAATGCCACGAATAGTGCAGCAACTTTATCTTCAGCACTCCAGTTGTTCACTGCTGCGGTCTTCTCAAACTGAATCTTAAACACCTGGAAAGGAAAAGAACCGTCAAACGATGGTGTTTTTATCTTTGGATTGCTTGCTGAAACAGCTGGGCGGTTTAGTTGTAACTGCTCCATACGACCTTTTGACGCTTCTATTTCGGCATCAGTTTTGTCCTCGAGTTGTAAAATTTTTGCATCCTGCTCTTCCAGTTTCACAAAGAGCTGCGATGATACCTTTTCCACATTTATGTGAATAATGGCAAAATGGCCTTTATTAAAGTACTTCACACTAACACTTATACTTTGCAACTAGCTGGCTTAATAACCAAACTGATAGCTTAAATGAAACTGACTTTCAAAATAATACTGTTATGGCTCTCTAGATAGCGTCTTAATCGAAACTGCTTGATAGCTCAAATCAAACTGAATTCCAGCGCCTCTATATTTGCTGCCTTTTATACTCTCTGATTTCAACGTTCGCATCTTCTAGGCGCTTCCAGAATCTACTAGTTGCCATCAGCTCTCAAACTTCTCAGCTGTAACTGCAATTGCACGATTTTATAGCTTCTCTCATTGCATACTTTCAGGAGTATCTCAGATATATGCTAGTGTTTGTACATTGATTCTCCGCTGCTCGTATACGTACATGGTACATATGTGTAGACGCAATTATTGTTTCGTTTATGTAGATACATAATGATTGAATTATTGATGTGAATTCACGTCAATGCTTAGCATCGGCCTAGAGATAGCAGCACCCCTTAGTTTTGCTAATATTCGTAACAATATATATGGATAATATTTCCAAAAATTACGTTATTGTGATTAGGAAACAGATTATTCATATTGATGCCGTCTTAACGCCCACCATTTATTGTACAAGTATGGTTTTTTTTGATGCTGTCATAATTTACAACCATAATAATAAAACCGGCGGCCACCATGGTGTGATGGTAGCGTGCTCCGCCTACCACACCGTATGCCCTGGGTTCACACCCCGGGCAAGGCAACATCAAAATTTTAAAAATATAGTTTTTCAATTAGAAGAAAATTTTTCTAAGTGGGGTTCACCCCTCGGCAGTGTTTGGCAAGCGCTCCGGGTGTATTTCTGCCATGAAAATCTCTCAGTGGAAACTCATCTGCCTTGCAGATGCCGCTCGGAGTCGGCATAAAACATGTAGGTCCCGTCCGGCCGGTAGGGAAAATCAAGAGGAGCACGACGCAAATTGGAAGAGAAGCTCGGCCTTAGATCTCTTCGGAGGTTATCGCGCCTTACATTTATTTTATTTATAATAATAAAACATTGCCTTAAATTGTGTTTTCGGTGTTTTGCTTTAAGTTTTTTCGGCCAATTTCGGTAATTTTTTTTTCAACATTTTTTAATTCGATAAAAACAGTTTTCTCCATAAAGAGGTTTTTAACGATTCTTCGGTCTTAGTTTGTATTTTTGGGGTTTTGCTTTAAGTTTTTTCGGTCATTTTTCTTTTTTCGACATTTTTTAATTCGATAAAAAAATTTTCTCCATAAAGAGGTTTTTTAACGATTCGGCCTTTTGTGTTTCGACAATTTTTTTTTTCGACATATCGTACGGATACCTTTGGGTGCATACAATTTGTAGAACGTACAACGAAGCGAAAAGATAAGAGCTCTTATGACAACATGTACTATGCACATCCAAAGGTATACTAAGATCGCTTTTCAAGGTACATTATTGATCCATACACTTGTCTTGTCGATTCAGTATGGATACTTTAAGTATCGCGTCTCTTTTGGAACTCTTTTGTATTAAATCGGAAACCTGACAATTTGATACTGTGTGTTTTTTTTATACTCAGTTGAGCAGGGCTCACAAAGTATATTGACTTTGATTGGATCAGGATCGAAAAAAAATTTGATTGAGCCATGTCCGTCCGTCCATTAACACGATAACTTGATTAAATTTTAAGGTATCTTGATGAAATTTGGTATGTAGGTTTCTGAGCACTCATCTCAGATCGCTGTTTAAAATGAACAATATCGGACTATAACCACGCCCACTTTTTCGATATCGAAAATTTCGAAAAACCGAAAAAGTGCGATAATTCATTACCAAAGACGGATAAAGCGATGAAACTTGGTAGGAGAGCTGAACTTATGACGCGGAATAGAAAATTTTTGGGCAATGGGCGTGGCGCCGCCCACTTTTAAAAGAAGGTAATTTAAAATTTTGCAAGCTGTAATTGGGCAGTCGTTGAAGATATCATGATGAAATTTCGCAGGAACGTTACTCCCTATTACTATATGTATGCTTAATAAAAACTAGAAAAATCGGAGAACGACCAGCCCACTTTAAAAAAAAATTTTTTTTAAGTCAAATTTTAACAAAAAATTTTATAATTTTACAGTATATAAGTAAATTATGTCAACATTCAACTCCAGTAATGATATGGTGCAACAAAATGCAAAAATAAAAGAGAATTCCAAAATGGGGGTGGCTCCGCCCTTTTTCATTTAATTTGTCTAGGATACTTTTAATGCCATAAGTCGAAAAAACATTTACCAGCCCTTGTGAAATTTGGTAGGGGCTTAGATTCTGGGACGATAACTTATTTCTGTGAAAAAGGGAGCAATCGGTTGAAGCCACGCCCAGTTTTTATACACAGTCGACCGTCTGTCCTTCCGCTCGGCCGTTAACACGATAACTTGAGCAAAAATCGGTATATCTTTACTAAACTCAGTTCACGTACTTATCTGCACTCACTTTGTGTTGGTATACAAAATGGCCGAAATCCGACTATGACCACGCCCACTTTTTCGATATCGAAAATTACGAAAAATAAAAAAATCCCATAATTCTATACCAAATACGAAAAAAGGGACGGAACATGGTAATTGGATTGGTTTATTGACGCAAAATATAACTTTAGAAAAAAACTTTGTAAAATGGGTGTGACACCTACCATATTAAGTAGAATAAAATGAAAAAGTTCTGCAGGGCGAAATAAAAAACCCTTGAAATCTTGGCAGGAATACTGTTCGTGGTATTATATATATAAATAAATTAGCGGTATCCAACAGATAATGTTCTGCGTCACCCTGGTCCACATTTTGGTCGATATCTGGAAAACGCCTTCACATATACAACTACCACCACTCCGTTTTAAAAGCCTCATTAACACCTTTCATTTGACACCCATATCGTATAAACATATTCTAGAGTCACCCCTGGTCCACCCTTATGGCAATATCTCGAAAAAGCGACCACCTATAGAACTAAGACCCACTCCCTTTTAAAAAGATTCATTAACACCTTTCATTTTATACCCGTTTCGTACAAACAAAGTCTAGAGTCACCCCTGGTCCACCTTTATGGCGATATCTCGAAAAGGCGTCCAACTATAGAACTAAGCCCCACGCCCTTTTGAAATACTCATTAACACCTTTCGTTTGATACCCATATTGTACAAACGCATTCTAGAGTCACCACTGGTTCACCTTTATGGCGATTTCTCGAAAAGGCGTCCACCTATAGAACTAAGGCCCACGCCCTTTTAAAATACTCATTAACACCTTTCGTTTGATACCCATATTGTACAAACGCATTCTAGAGTCACCCCTGCTCCACCTTTATGGCGATATCTCGAAACGGCGTCCACCTATGGAACTAAGGATCACTCCCTTTTAAAATACGCATTAACACCTTTCATTTGATACCCATATCGTACAAACAAATTCTAGGGTCAACCCTGGTCCACTTTTATGGCGATATCTCGAAACGGCGTCCACCTATGGAACTAAGTATCAGTCCCTTTTAAAATACGCATTAACGCCTTTCATTTGATACCCATATCGTACAAACAAATTCTAGAGTCACCCCTGGTCCACCTTTATGCCGATATCTCGAAAAGGCGGCCACCTATACAACTACCACCACTCACTTTTAAAACCCTCATTAATAGCTTTAATTTGATACCCATATCGTACAAACATATTCTAGGGTCACCCCTGGTCCACCTATATGGCGATATCTCGAAAAGGCGTCCACTATAGAACTAAGGCCCACTCTCTTTTAAAATACTCATTAACACCTTTCATTTGATACCCATATTGTACAAACGCATTCTAGAGTCACACCTGGTCCACCTTTATGCCGATATCTCGAAAAGGCGACCACCTATACAACTACCACCACTCACTTTTAAAACTCCCATTAATACATTTAATGTGATACCCATATCGTACAAACACATTCTAGAGTCACCCCTGGTCCACCTTTATGGCGATATCTCGAAGAGGCGTCCACCTATAGAACTAAGCCCCACGCCCTTTTAAAATACTCATTAACACCTTTCATTTGATACCCATATCGTACAAACACATTCTAGAGTCACCCCTGGTCCATTTTTATGGCGATATCTAGAAAAGGCGTCCACCTATAGAACTAAGCCCCACGCCCTTTTGAAATACTCATTAACCCTCCCTTTTAAAATACTCATTAACACCTTTCATTTGATACCCATATCGTAAAAAAAATTCTAGAGTCAACCCTTATCCACCTTTATGGCGATATCCCTAAACGGCGTCCACCTATAGAACTAAGGTCCACTCCCTTTTAAAATACTCATTGACACTTTTCATTTGATACCCATATCGTACAAACAAATTCTAGAGTCAACCCTTATCCACCTTTATGGCGATATCCCTAAATGGCGTCCACCTATAGAACTAAGGTCCACTCCCTTTTAAAATACTCTTTAATACCTTTCATTTAATACACATGTCATACAAACACATTCCAGGGTTACCCTCGGTTCATTTTCCTACATGGTTATTTTCCCTTATGTTGTCACCATAGCTCTCAACTGAGTATGTAATGTTCGGTTACACCCGAACTTAACCTTCCTTACTTATTTTTTTTTAATTTTACTCAGTTTCAATATAAAACTTATTTGTCTAAATCTTAAAATTCTCTAAAATCTTAAAATTGTTATAAAACAAAACCAAAAAAGTTTTAAGAATCTAAAAATATAAACTTTAGTTAATTATGTCGCGGCGTTACACACATATGTCGCTGCCGTAACATTTTAAAATACGAATAAAATAAAAAGGAGGGTTTTTCTTTGTCGCAGTATCAATAGATGTAATTACAAATTTAGATTTGGTAAGATGGTTTTAGTTAGTTTAGTGGGAAAATTTTACCGTGTATGGCACGAAATTAAGTTCCACACAGTTTTGTAATGTCACGTATATTTCGGTCTTCTTTGATCTTTCCTGGGTACTACTAAATAATTTTTTAAATTGTAATTTATCTAACTATATTTCTAATTCCTTGAAGTCCTTTTTATTATATATATATGTATATATATATATTAGAGCTGGTCAAAATTTTTCCCATCAGGAGTATAGCAAACACGTAATCTACAGATGATTCTATGAAAAATTGCTGAAGACACCATAGCTCTATGTCCGATTTCGAGTCCCCCACTTTTGCAAAATAGATATTTTCCCATATGAATGTAGGGCTTGGCCAAAAAATCTTCATAGCTTCTGATAGGATTATGGGAAAAATATCGTATTAGGCTTACTTTAAAGGTCCCTCGCGAAGGACAGGCATCTTGCCGCGATGCGAGGGCTTAGTCGCTGACCACGGGACTATGCCACCCAGTAGGAGACAGGTTCATATGGATCGCCGTGATTGCGGTGGCCTAGTCCTAGGGTGAGCGATGACCAAGATCTGCCCCCTCCCAATCCAGGGTGTTATGCGGCACCGCGCCCATTGGATGGTTTGCAGCCGGGAGGTTAATCTGGCTGTATTTGTACGGAGCCTCTCTGACACCGGGCCGCCTCAGAGAGTAGAAACTGTCTTACCGCAGTAAGGGGCTCTGCCGCGGTGGACGACACTTTTCCCCCTTTTCAATAAGTGGACCCTAAGCTGGCCTCGTCTAGCAAGGGGTCGTACGAAAAAGATGAATAAAAAACAAATTAAAAAAGAAACTTCGTCCTCCTCCACAGGGAGAAGGACAACACCAAAGGTATCCATACGCACTACTGAACTAGAGAGGGCTACCAATGCTACAGCGCAGAGCGACTTGTTGGGGGTCGGCACTAGTATGGCGGCAAAGGTAGTTGCGCTGGCAACGGCGAACCCTGACGCGCCTACTGTTTCCGAACACCGACCAAGCGCCGGAACGGCAACCATTTTTCCCACGCCTGTGGCAGGGGTCTCTGGACCTGGCCACTCCGAGCCAAGGGCAAACAGGGCCGCAACAGCCACTTCAACCGGGGGAGCGACTGCGTTGGAAACGACGGGTCGTCTCCCCATGGACGACAAGAGGGCAACCTCAGTCAATACGGTCTTAGGTGATCTGACGGGGGCGAGCACCAGTATGGCGACGAAGGTAGTTGCGCTGGCAACGGCGAACACTGACGCGCCTGCTGATGCTGGGCGCCCGTCTGAATCCGGTACGGCGACTGTTCTCCCCACAGCTGTGACAGGGGACCCACGATCTGGTCACACTGAGCCAAAGAAGAAAGGAGCCATAAAGAAGACATCATCCGGGGGTACGACCGCGAGGGCAACTACGGGTCGGACCCCTTATGAAGAAGAGTTACACAAGGGATCGTTCAACAGGAACAAGAGAAGGGCTGCAAAAGTCCTGTCAAGGTATGAGGGCGTTCCGCTGGAAACGCTGTCAGAGAACGCCAGGAATTCGGTGGAAAGCGTGAGCTCTACTGCCGAATTTTCGGGGTTCTCTGCCAACAAATGTAGAAAGCGCAACCCCATACAAGCGCCAAAGATCCGACGAGGATATTAAACCACCGACGAAAAGGCACCAGAATCACCCCGCGGTAGCCAAACCCAGCTTTGCCAGGTAGCCAAGGGCCGGATCCTTATAGGAATCGTGGACCGAGGGAATGAACGTAGTGCAATCCCTGAAGACCAGTGGCCGTACGTCCGGAATGAAATCGGTAACGCCGCTCTCGACGTGCTGATGGAGTCTCCGGGTAGTCCGCGGCGAGGTTCTGATGCAGGATGGTTCCAGGGCCAAATCAAGGTACTCGCTTGCGAGGACGCAAGGTCTGTTGCGCTGTACAAGGCAGCAGCCACAAAGCTGGGACAAGTCTATCCCGGGGCGATTATTGAGGTCTTCGACTGGAAGGACATTCCGGCTCGGCCAAGGGCCAGGGCATGGGTTCCAGTAGTTCCAGCAGAACCTGAGAAAATTCTCAGGATGCTGCAACTGATGAACCCGGCTCTCCCAACGCAGGACTGGAGTGTCATCCAAGTCGAGGACGCTGTAGGACCTAGGAGACAGGTCGTGTTAGCCCTGAATAAGGAAGCTCTCGAGCCCCTTAGACAGAGCAAGGAAGAGTCTTTTACGGCATCGGCGAGTTCGTAATTCACGTATACCGTGGGGACGCACAGCGCGCATCCCTTTCGAGTGCCTCTTTGGACACAGACATTGAGGCACCCGAAGTGGAAGCGGAAATCTCCGACGCCGAGAGCCTGGTTTCCGCCACGTCAAATTGCGCAGGGCTCTGGGCAATTTTTCGATGTAGGATGCTCTGCTGGATAGCGACGGAGAGGGTTCCAACATCACGGTGATGGAGGCAGGGGAGTCTGAGCAAGCTCATGCTGACGTTGCTCCAGATAAACCTGCACAAAAGTAAGGCAGCCTCGGCTGCTCTCATCAGTCGCCTTTCTAAAGGCGACGTCGACGTGGTCCTTATCAAAGAACCCTGGGTGAACAACTCAAGGATTTGCAGATTGGGGGCCATTGGGTTTAAGCTCATCCGAGCTGCAGATGAAGGTAAAGTTAGAACCTGCATTTTAGTAAATTCTGAGCTAGATATCTTTCTCTTACCTAATTATAGCAATGGTGACGTTACAGCGGCCAGCTTGGCAAGCGCAAAAGATGGCAAAGGATCTGGTGGCCGACTCAAGCAAAGGCCATCTGCTAGTCGGGACAGACGCAAACGCCCACCACGTGCAGTGGGGTAGTTCCGACATAAACACTCGTGGTGAGTCACTTTTTGAATACCTTTTAACAACTAACCTGGTAGTGTGCAATGTAGGTAATGAACCAACTTTTATTACTAAAAACCGTAAAGAGGTTATTGACCTCACTATTTGTAGCGAAAGCGTTTTTGGGTGGGCTAAAAAATGGCGTGTTCTTGAGGAACATTCCTTCGCAGACCACCGGTATATTGAAGTAATGTTAGAGTTCTTTGTCGATCAGCCCATTGCGAGACGTAACCCACGTAATACAAACTGGGAACTACATAATGAGCTGTTAGCAAGAGAACTACCAGCACTGCCCCCACAAAGCCCCTCATCAACGGAGGAGCTAGAGGGTCTGGTAGGAACCTTCACATCAGCATTCTCTAATACCTTAGAACAGGTTTGTCCAATGCCAAAATCACGCGGTAAGCGTGAACCTCACTGGTGGTCCCATGATCTGGACCTACTTCGTAAATCCTGTAGAGAACAGTTTAACAAAGCCAAATTCCTTGATAAGGGGTCACAATGGCTAGGATACAAGGAAAAACTAATGACCTACAAAAAAGTCCTGAGACAAGCGAAGAGAACTTCATGGAGAAATTTCTGCACTGGAGTCGAAAGTGTCGCTGACACATCTAAGACGCAAACACTATTAGCTTTCTGCGAAGACCGAATGGTACCTGGACCAGCACAGAAGGGGAAACCCTAGAGCTGCTCCTGGACACACATTTCCCGGGAAATATGACCAACGCACCGGAAGTACCTGCAGCAAATTAAAAGTTATACACTTTTTAAGGCTGCTGGACCAGACGGGATTGTCCCCGCTCAACTTATCTACTCTTTGGAGTTTTCAACCAACTGGCTGCGGCACATATATACCGCTTGTTTGGCTCTAAACTATATTCCGTGTGCATGGAGGAGCGCCACGGTCATATTCATTCCTAAAGCAGGCAAAGCCTCTCACTACGAGCCGAAGGACTACAGACCTATCAGTCTTTCATCCTTCATACTCACGACCCTAGAGAGAATAGTTAGCTATTTTCTCACTACAAATATTGATAGGAACCTCAATTCGGGCTATCAACACGCGTACACCAAGGTTAAATCTGCGGAGACTGCATTACACAACCTAGTATCTACTATAGAAACATCCTTGTTCGAAAAGGATTATTGTCTTTTGGCCTTCCTATACATTGAAGGAGCATTCAACAATATAAGTCCAGACGTCTTTAATAATGCTTTAACTGGTCTGGACGTAAATAGACCCCTAGTGGGACTGATTGTTCAACTGCTTAGGGGAAGGAAAGTGCTTTCCTCACTGGGGAAGGTTGATATAACTCGATTTGTCGCAAGGGGCACGCTCCACGGTGGTGCCCTTTTCCCTCTACTATGGAACCTAACAGTAAACTCGCTATTAAGAGATACTAGTAGGGGAAGCGGGAAGGTTGCGGCATATGCTGATGACCTAGCGATTGTCTACAGAGGCAAGTTCCCTCAAACTTTATGCGACTTGATGCAGGTAGCATTGCGAAAGTTTTCCCTGTGGGCTTCCCGATGTGCACTCAGCGTCAATTCCGATAAACTTGAGCTTGTCTTATATACCAAACGATACAAAATACCATCGTTAAACCTACCAGAACTAAATGTGCTGCGCCTACGCCTGGCAGATAAAGCCACATTTCTAGGCGTAGTTTTAGACAAAAAACTGAACTGGAAGGACAACGTTATTCAGCGACAAAAGAAAGTGTACATTGCATTATATACGTGTAAAAGAGCCATTGGCAAAAAATGGGAACTCACCCCAACATATGCAGATGGATTTATACCGCGATTATCAAACCCATACTGCTGTATGGGGAAGTCGTATTGTGGCCAGCCTTGAGCAAGGCGTCAAACCTAAACTTGTTGGGTAAAGTCCACAGATCCAGCATGATAAGCATAAGCGGGGCTGTAAGAACAACGCCTAGCGAAGCTCTTCAGGTCATTCTTGAAATCCTTGCATTGGATCGAGCTGGTCATCGAGCAGCGGCAACGTCAGCCCTGCGTCTAAGGGAGTTGTCGTGTTGGAACAACAAGACCACAGGACACACAAGTATACTAAACAAATACAGTTTTCTTCCGCCTAGCACGGATCGCTCAGTTGCGGAAACCAACTTTAAGATAAACATACCCAGCAGGGATGCCTGGACGGAGTCGGATAAGTACCTTGCTATGGGCAGCAGCATTTCCATATACACGGACGGCTCCAAGCTAAACGGTAGAGTTGGAGGTGGAGTATACTCAAGGGACCTTGACCTCCAGCTCTCATTCAGACTACCCAACCACTGCAGTGTATTCCAGGCAGAAGTTGCAGCCATAATCTAAGCCGCAGCTAGGATAGGGACATACAATGTCGGCATTGACATTTTTATCCTCAGCGACAGCCAAGCTGCCATAAAATCTCTTGGCTCCCACTCGTTCATTCAGAACTAGCACTAAACTGTCGCCGATCTCTTCAAGAGATGGCTCAACAGAACCGTGTACACCTCACATGGATCCCTGGATATAGGGATATCGAGGGAAACAGCATTACAGATGAATTCGTTAGGCAGGGTAAAACCAGGCAGGTTCTTCCTGGACAAGAACGCTTAGGTATGCCCCTGTCCACATGCAAGCTAATGCTAAAAGAGCACATCTACCGTCAAGCCGACGAAAGATGGCTACAAACACCGGGGTGTTGAACATCGAAAGAAACCTGGCCTAAATGGGATCCTAAAAGATCCCGTCACGTGTACAACCTAAGAAGGGATACAATTTCCACACTAGTGGGGGCACTAACGGGTCATTGCCTCATAGCTAAGCTTGCAGAAAGGTTATGACCGCCTTATCGTCGCTGCTGTAGGAGTTGTAAAGAGGGTGAGGAGGAGGAAACGGTGGTTCACTTCATTTGCAACTGCCCAGCACTAAGCGGAGCACGGCAGCGCTTTCTGGGAGCTCCATTTCTTCATAATCTGAGCCACGTTGTGGAGCATGACGTCAAGCACCTGGTAGCTTTCATCAGGTCCTCAAAATGGTTCGAAGAGGAAAGGTAACGGTGTTTTTCGTTGTATCACAACGGCCCTAATACTACTGGCCTAAGTGTGCCCTCGGGCAGCCACCCTAACCTAACCTAACCTACTTTAAAGGTATTTTACGTACATTTCAGAATCTGTATTAATATCTATAGTGTTTTTGAATTTCAGTAGAGATATCAGGCTTAAATTATGAGAAATTGGCGTAAAGTGAACTTTTAATTACTCTATTAACATTTTTAACAAATTTATTATGGAACATTTTTTTCGTTATAGTTTTTGTATTTAAATCTAAAATTGTTGAACCAAATCCTTCTACATCATCTGAATCCACTTTATCACATATACTTGAACACGATATTATTGCATTTGGTTTATCAAGTGAATTAAATAATCTGAATTTACCGTCTAGCCGTGAAATTCTAAGATCTTTTTTTTTTAAGTGATCATGCTAAAATTCAAAGTAAAATGTTTTCGCATACAAATTCAACTCCTCATGTAATTGATAAATTGGTTGAAATTTGGAATAAATTGAATATGGGCATTTCTCCAAAAAGGTCAACCACAGACAAAAAGTTGAAAGTCTATAAAAGTATGTTCTTTTAACATGTTTTTAAAACAAATCTATTAAATTAAACTAATATGAGCCAATTTTACATTTATTCTTAATACATATAGATATATTGACATGCAAAGCCGAACAAGTGCAAAAGTTTTGTTTTGAACATTTCTCTTGCACTTTTTGTTTCTATCAATGTTCTTAATGAGAGCTATCAATGTTCTTAATGAGCGTCATTATGCATTGAAGTTTGCTCTTTAAACTCTTTGCTTATGTTTAAGAAATATGAGAAAAATGTAAAACAAACGATGCGATTGAATATTACGGTAAATTTCTTATTTGTTCGAATGTGTATTTGGATGTCGCGTTCAACCTTGAAAAATAGGTTTTCTTATCAGTTACTCGAAAATATTTGTGCAATAAGCATCAAAATTTATTAGCAAATATAAATTTCTATCAGAAATTTGATAAAACAAATTTCGCTCGCAAATATTCATCGCTTTTATCGTGGTATTTTATTTAAAGTGTGTCGCGTGCAACACCATAAAAAGGTAAAAATATATTAAATGGCGGTTATGTTTTAAATTACCCCCTACTTGAGTATGTGAAACTAAAAATGTAATTTTGTATTATAGATGAGTAAAAACAACAGCGAAAATAATAAAGCAAAATGCAAAAAGTGCAGAGAGAAGTTAAAAGGTGATGAAAACTATAAGTTAAAAAACAGGGAAAGAATGCGGAGTGCTAGAAAAAAGTGGAGAGCTCTGGCTGAAGAAAATGAAAATTTAATGGAAGAGAGGCGGAAATATAATCGCTTAAGAGAAAAAGATAGGCGACAAAAAGTAAATCAACAAAATAGAACGACATGCGTAAGGGAAAACCCAAACTCGCCGTACCTACGTAAGCAAAGTTTCCCAAAGCTGTTAAAAAGGTAGAGGTTGCGATGCCAAAGGATATGAAAAAAAATCGAAAGGTTCTCGAAGTCTTGGTCAAAAAATATATGCTATCTAAAGAAAAGTCAAACGAAAGTCATTCTCACAAGAATACCAAACAGCTTGGTTAATGCCGTACTTGATTTTTATCAGAACGATAATATTAGTGTACAAGCTGCTGGAAAAAAAGACACAATAATATTTAACGGACAATTAACAGCAAAGCGTTTTATGCTGATGACCATGTCTGAAACATATGAGGCCTTTAAAAAACATTTTCCAAGCGAAAAGATTGGAAAATCCACTTTTTTTAAAATGCGACCTCGCCATGTGCAGTTGGTGAGTAAATTGCCACATAATATGTGTGTTTGCAGGTATCATGCTAATTTTGATTATATTTTGAAAAGTTGTTCCAAAAATATTCACTATATTGCCAGAGATGGTGAAGCGTTCCTTCAATTTGTTTGCTGCGATATTCAAAATGAATATTGCATGACAAATAATTGTAAAAAGTGCCTAACAAATTTAAAGGACGAGCTTATTCCTCTTGCATATTTGGCTAATATGGAAGATGAAGTAAGTTGGAAGCAATGGGAAAAAATAGACAACCACATCGCTCTCTCTAGTACAACATCAACTGTATCTAACCTAATTTTAAATTTGGAAACAAAATTACCTTCTTTTAAAACTTATTTTTTTGTAAAAAGAGCTCAGCAGAAATATTGTGAAGAATCCAAAAATAACCTGAATGGCTCTGAGCTCGTCATTCAAATAGATTTTGCCGAGAATTACAGGCTAACACACCAAAATGAGATTCAAAGTGCTCATTTCAGCTAACGCCAGGTAACAATTTTTACTTGCGTAGCGTGGGTATATGGTGCTTCACAGTCGTTTGCGGTCATAAGTGGCAAACTGACACATAATAAACATGACGCTTATATTTTTGTTTTGAGACTTTTAGGCGAAATTAGTAAAATTTTTGGCCAGTTTGCAAAAATATCAATATTTTCCGATGGATGCTGCGCTAAATTCAAAAATAAATACATCATGAGTAGTTTAAACGATATCATAAAAGAAATTAAATGCAGTTATTTTGAATGGCATTTCTTTGCCAGTTCACACGGAAAGGGAGCCGTTGATGGAGTTGGAGCCGTCCTTAAAAAAAAAGTCTGGCAGGTAGCCAAATCCAAGAACTAGGTTTTATCCGATGCATTTTCCTTTTATTAATGTGGAAAGAATAATGTTAACGGCATTCAAATATACTTTATGTCAACAGCTCAAATTGAAAATTTGTGTCTGTATTATAAATTAGATGAAAAATGGAACAAAACAAAGAGTATCCCAGGTATAGCCAAGTTCCACGCGTTTTGTTGCAATGGCCAACAGCTGACAGCAGCTAGAACTGCACACTCTACCGTAAAAATTAAATTAAGGCTATTTTTTAAGATGATCTTTGTTACACATATTTTGTTTTTCTTTATTAAATATATTTTGTTAAGTTTGCCACTTTTATGTAATAAATAAGTTGTAAGTATTGTCTTATTGATATAAATGTATGGTAGAAAAAATGTCGCGTTCGACCTGTCGCATTCGAACCTGATAAAAACTGAATTAAAAAATAAACTACTCAATATTTTTGAATAAAATAGAAAACGTTATTAACATAACTAATGTTTAAATATTTTAAAATTATTCGCAATAAATTATTGCTTAAGGTTTCGCTAAAATCTGTGATTAAACTATTATTTTAAAAAGCGACTTCTGTTTTTGTAGCGAGCGATCTCCTTGGTTTTTTGTAAATATCTTGAAAATTAACACTTACCTAAAATCATTCTTAACAAAAATTATTGTGTTAAGCAAGATCTACACGATTCACTATTTGCAAAAATAAAAAAGTGTTTTGGCATTTGCTTTTTTTCACTTTCAATGCGTAAGAATGTCGCATGCGACACTGGAGAAATACCCATATTCAACTAATTGATAGACGTAGTATTCTAAGAAAAGTAAATCTTTTGATTGAAAAATATCATGAAAGCATTAAACACAGAAAAAAAGTTCAGGAATTTACAGCATTCGTACATCAACAAATGAATTATTTTACATTGGAAAATGTAAATGTAAGTTAAAAACAACAGAATGCTCATGTGGTTTAATACCAAACCCTTTAAAAGAATTTATGATGGACCAACATAATGATAGAAAATTCACAATACCTGAAGATAATCTTTTATTATTTTTACTTTTGTAAACAACCTATTTTCTGCATATAAATTGTTTTAATTCTATACAGTTCAGTGATTAGCTTACAGTGTATAAAATCTTAATAAAGGTGCAATGCATATTGTGGCATTTTGTGCATTTTTAGTGATTTACATCCTGTGCTAATAAACTTTCACAATAATGTAGTTTAACTGCATACCGTTTTGTTGGTATCTGCTATTAGCAAGACATTCCTCGTGTTCCAATGAAACATGAACGAAATACGGATAGATCCATATGGTTCACATTGTTGTTGAATTTGCATGTTAAATCTCTATCCGTATCTGGTTAACGTTTCATTGGAACACAAGGATCATTGTAAATTTTACCAAGTAGCGCAACTAACAGCTGATCGGTGAAAATTCGCACATTCACACGCACAGTTCTCGACGCAGTTTCAAAAAAAAATTTAGATTATTTAATTCAAATTCTAAAGTGAGATAATCTTTACAAATTTATGTATACAGAATATATATGGCGTTTTTGTTGTTATTAAAACAATAGTTTTATTTATATTAAAGCTTTTATCATTTTTTTTTAACTTTGAAAAATCTCCGAACACTATTCCTTCATTATATGACATTCGACTGCCGAGTCCACTGCCTTCCACTCTATTCGCAACATAACCTCTACTTAAGCTGCCAAACTATATAGTAAACAATGACAAGGATTGTGTGTCTTTTGCTTTTTGCTTTATTTACTGTCCGCTAAGCGCTGCCAGCTGTTAGCATATTGTGCTCCAAAATAACTCTCACTAAAACATCTTAGTGCGTGCCCACCAAAAATTTGTTTTAAGAGTTATTGTGTTTTTTTTTTGTTCTCTTTGCTTAAGATTTAATGCACGAATGATTTAAAATTATGGAAACTCATTTTAAAAAATTGAAAGTAATTTCCGAGTCACCAAAACGCAAAAAATGCATACCTAACAATAACTCCAACTTGGCTTCGGGTCCTCATACGTCTGTATCTTCAACTACGTGGACTGATCTGAACACGCCAGCTAAATTTTTCATGACTAATGTTACTCAGAAATCCCCTCAACGGTCGGTCGAGCTTTCTAGCGATGCTACGGAGATTTGTGACGGTGTTAACACCGTTCTAACTAGCAGTGGTACCTCTGTAGCGATCGCCCCTTTGACACCACCGTTAATTTCTTTAGCCCCCCCAATTTTACCTTCGCCTCCACCTGTTTCTCTACCTCCTACAACCACAATAATTGATAGTTTGGCAGTTCCGGGGGTACAATTGTTCCGGCTGCCAGCAACCAAACTTCACTGACTTTTTCGAACAACAACGCAAGGTTAACCAGTGCGTTAACTACCCCTTCTCTTACAGTAGCTCCATCTTCTGGTGTGCTACCTGCTACTACTACGCAGGTGACTGCTGTGCCACCTCGTAGGGCCATATTTGTGTCACGGCTACATGCATCTCTAACGGAACATGACGTTGCTAATTACGTTTGCTCTAAGCTTGGTGTCGCGCCCACCAGCAACATCAATGTTCATAAATTAACTTTAATAATAAATTTAACTTTAAGTAGAATAGAGACATTTCCTCGTTTAAAATACCTGTTTCTGATGCATTTTTCGACAAGGTGCTTGATCCTTCTTTTTGGCCGGTACATACGGTGGTACACTTATTTACTAGAAAATCGAGGGCTGAATCTGTTATACCGGTTAATCCAAATCCAAAAAACGTTATGACGAACACAGAAACAACAACACAATTTTTGATTCGTCCCATCTCTTCATTAATTACAAAAATGTTCGTGGCCTACGATCAACACTCGTCCCTTTTTTCCTTAATAGCTTCAGTTTTACGGCACCAGTAATCACCTTCACGGAGACCTATCTAAAGCCTGATAATTTCAATTCTGAGGTATTCTCAAATAAATATGTTGTTTATCGGCGTGACCGCATCTCCAGGGCGGGAGGTGTTCTTATTGCTGTTGATTCAAACCTTTCATCTGAGCTTATTTCGCTGAACGATGTCTCTGATATCGCATTCTTAGCAGTTAGAATTTCGTTTGGTGTCTTTCGCGTAACTCTTTGCTGTTCGTATATACCACCCGCTCGGATATGCGTGTGCATACTAGTCATAGCTTGGCTATTCGCGACTTGCATTCTAAGGCTAAGTTTATGATCGAGCGTAATCGCATCGCGCGATGCTACGAGAATCTCTGTTAGCGATAAATTATATTAGAGCATTTGGAGATGTTTATGACAAAGCCATTTAGCGTAAATTGAATTGAGCGATTACAAGCGACAAAAGCGACGAAAATTTGCAACCAAAATATTCTGATTTGTTTTTATTGAAAAGGTACGCGCCAAGCAGTGCTTGTGGAATTTGCGTCATGCAGATTACCACAATCGCAATATAATTAAAAAAGCGTACATGTAAAAAGGCGTACATGTAAATTATGGAATTCACCACCATATTTTCTTTCCTTGGCGGTTGGTTGCACTTGATATTTTTTTCTTTTGTATACTTTTTAAATATTTTTTTCGTAACAAATTTATTTTCTAATAATAAAATTTTACGACTTAATATACGCATGTTGCTTTCTCTACACTGCCACAACGTGAATTAAAAGATGATGAGCATTCCATCGCTTGCGATTTCGCTCTACTATAAACACTCATTCGCCAGCGATAACGCTAGCGAAAATGTAATAAGCGATGGAGCGTTTCTCGTCGCATCGCGCGATGCGATTACGCTCAATCATAAACTTACCCCAAGTTGGGAAGTAATGATCGACTTGCGGTTGTTGGGGATTTTAATTTTCCAACAGTAACTTGGGTTAATATTAGTGATTCAAACTTTTTAACACCTACAATTGAACACGATTTTCTCAAATGCCTGTTGGATTCACCACTTCTTCAAATTAATAATGTACCAAATAATAGAAACAAGTTGCTTGATTTAGGATTTGTTAATGGTTCGGTGGGTACTGCCCTTACTAAATTCCACCATTATCCTTACCTGAAGACCTTCTACATCCTACCCTTGAGATAGCACTTGATATCACTCAACCTCGCATTATCCAATCAATTTCTCCACCCCGCTCCAGATACTTCTACAAAACTGATTTTATTATGCTCAACGAATTGATGGCTTCCCATGACTGGTCCGATCTCTACGACTGCGCTGATGTCGATTCAGCAATTTCTAAATTTTATAGTACACTTGACGGCTTCTTTGAAAACTGTGTTCCTGTTCGTCACACCTTGTGTGCGAATAAACCGCCTTGGTTTTCAAGCCTACTTATTAGACTTAATAATATTTAATCAAGGCTTTATAAAAGATTCAAGAAATCTGGAGCACCTTTAGACTTTTCAAAATATCTAGTAGCTCGTTCTAATTTTCACCGTCTTAATCAGCTTCGTTATAAAGAATACTTAAGTTGTTGTAAAGCTCAATTCTTTAAAAATCCAAAAGAGTTTTACGGTTTTGTAAATTCCAAACAGAAAACTTCTGGGTGTCCTTCCTCATTTATTTTTGGACATAAAAAAGCTAGCATTGATATCGACGTTGCAGAACTATTTTCAGAATTCTTTAAGTCGACCTATTCCTCCAGCAGTTTGCATTCTGGTCTTTACCCGTATCGCTTATCGCTCGAATTCAATTCTGAATCCTGCTATTGATAGTAATATTGGTCTTCAGAGTCTTCAATCTTTGAAAACCACGTTTCCTCCGGGACCAGATGCTGTTCCCAGTTGAGTGCTTAAGTACTGCGCTGCAAATATATATGACCCTATTCTAAAATTATTTGAATTATCTCTGAGATCTGCGTCATTCCCGACACTTTGGAACCAGTCTTTTATCATACCCTTGCATAAAAAAGGAAGTAGGTCGAACGTCGAGGACTACAGGGGCATTGCAAAACTTTCAGATATTCCTAAAGTATTTGAACAGATTGTTACCAGTCAACTTCAATAACAGTGCAAATCCCTTTTATCTCCATGCCAACCCGGTTTCATACGTCAAAGGTCAACCACTACCAACTTGCTCTTATTTACGTCTATAGTTAGGAAAGGATTTTTAGCTAACAAGCAAACTGACGTCATCTGTACTGATTTCAGTAAAACATTCGACACCGCCAACCATGAGCTACTAATTCATAAGCTGGATTTATTTGGCTTTGCGTTTCGCCTTTTAATCTGGCTGACTAGCTATCTTTGTAACAGGTCCAAAAAGTCCTCTTCAAATGTAATCCCTCGGAATCGTTGGGAGTTTGCTCTGGTGTCCCTCAAGGAAGTCACCTAGGCCCTTTGCTCTTTACCCTGTTTATAAAGGACTTACCACAGATTATATTGCATTCCCATTCTATAATGTATGCGGATGTTGTAAAACTTTTAAATTGCTCTAAATGTAAGCATATGACTTTTCACGGTGTGAAACCAGTTTTGAATCCTTATACACTAGATGGCACCCTTTTGGAGCGTATAACTATTGCAAATGATTTAGGTGTCCTTTTTGATCCGAAACTGAGTTTTAACATGCATATTTCATCTATTGCCAACAAGGCGTTGGTTGTACTTGGATTTGTTAAAAGGTGGGCTAAAAAGTGTGATGACCCGTAGTACCTCACTACGACTCTCTATACATCGCTGGTCCGTCCAATACTTGAGTATTGCTCATGCGCTTGGTGTCCTGTTTCTCAATATAATATAAAGCGTATTGAATTTGTACAAAAGCAATTTCTGATATTTGCATTACGTGGTCTTAATTGGGACTCAAATATTCACCTACCACCATACAGAAGTAGGCTTCTTCTTATTAACTTACCCACTCTAAAAAATCTCAGAATATTACTTGGGGTATTATTTATCCATAAGCTCGTTATTGGGGAAATCGACTCCGCAGGCCTTCTAAGCCGATTGTATTTTGCTGTCCCTCCTAGATTATCCGGACACTATGTACCTTTTCATTTACCCCTTTGTCGTCGAAACTTTGCTAAAAATGATACTCTGCTTATCTGGTGCTCGCACTACAATGACTTGTATAGCTGTATTAGTCTTGAATGTACTTTTGCCACTTTACGTAATGCAATACTCGCCTATCTAACCTGAGAGCATTTGAACTGTATACATATGACGAATTCAATCCCGAATTTTCCATTGTATTGTCTGATAGCGAAGTTAAATTATTTCTCGATATTTGTATAAATGGCCATTTTGTTTTGGCCAACACCCACGAATTCCCGATGTAATAGTTTATTTATTGCCAGTCACTTGTGGAATGAAATTCGATTTCTTTCTACATGTTGGCTCTCTTGTTGAGAACCCCTATTTTTAGCACACAGGTATTTCTGTTGCATTCACACTCATTACACTCGGGACTAAGTTCAGTCAAATTGTACAAAGGTTTCACTCATACAATATTTCATTTACTAACATGTGTAGTGATCTCTCTCTAATAGAAAAGTGTCACTTGAGTACCGTGTGTTAATAATAGACAACAAATGGTTGAACTTTGACAAGATGAACAAGGTGAATTGCAAACCACTCTTGTCAACCGAAAACTTAGGGACGGTGCACATGGAAAATAATTTCATACTACGACACATACATATGTATGTCAATTCTATTCATGTAGTCGATCATTTTACGTTTGTTGTCGACTTTAAATAAATAAATAAATAATCATATGCGGATTTGGTGCTCACTGTAAAACTGTATTAGCTTCGAATTTTCATTTGCTGCTTTACATACTGCCATCCTTTTGTGTTTGGCCTGATATTTTAAACGAAATAAATAAATAATTAACTATTAACCTCGTTGCATGCAGTTCGCGTGTTCCCCTACTGGGAATCCGGCTCCTTTATGAGCACGTCTCGTCAGTCCCCTTATGGGCACCGAGCTCCTTTCTGAGCACCTCGCTTAAGCTCCCTTCTGAGCTCCTGACGATGGCCCCCACTGGGCACACTTATATAAATTCTTAAATAACATTGTTACTTTCTGTATATTATCATTGAAATTGTAATGCGTATATTTATATATAATTTACTTGTAAGTTTATGTACGTTCTTTCCTTGTAATTGAATCTATTATTCTTAACAGTCGACCACTTTGTTCTTGAGTCGACTATAATTTTAAATAAATAAAAAAAACGGGTGACATTGTAGAAGAAACACCTACAACAATACCAACAATACCAACAGTTAGCGATGATCCAACATACGGACCACTTCGAACAGATATGGAAACAGGTGAAGCACAAATTGCAAATGAAGCAGTTGCAGAAGTATCTGTTACAATGAAACGAGGACATCATACTCAACGATACGATGCTATAAATTTTGCTATGATGTGTGACAGATTCGGTGTTTGAGATAGAGTTGATTCATGTTTAGCAACAGCCCTTTTTGAAGATATAAATTTTCGAGATGTTCGTGGTGAACTTGTCATAAAGGATAAATCTAAAGTTGCAAGAGAAAAAATTAAAGCTAGAGATGAAGTGCTTCGTAAACGATACATAGATTCCAATATAACTGCATTTTCTTTCGAGGGCAGAAAAAATAATTCATTAACTAGAGAGAAAATTAATGAGAAATTTCATACAAATATGGTAAAAGAATCCCATTTAGTTGTTTTAAAAGAGCCTAATGCTGAATTATTTGTATATGTTAATTTGGGAGAAGAAGAAAATGCAAAACACAAATTAAAAAAATTAAATGTATTCTTCAATAGCAAAAAACTGTCAATAGATCAATTAATTTAAATATGCAGCAATGGAGAACCAGCTAATACTGGAAAAGAAAATGGTGTTATAAGACTTTTTGAAAAGCATTTGTAATACCAGATTTCAAAGTGAAGAATAAATTGCTTTATTGGTTCAAAATTAAACGTGTGCGATGTATACAATTTGATTGCTTCAAGAAATCTGAATCTTAAAAATTGCATCAATGACAAATCGAATTTCAAATTAAATAATATTCAAGGTCAACATAATTCGTAGAAATATAATAAGACAAGTATATCGAAAGAATAAATTAACCTACATTCGGCCGTCCTGATAATATACTCGAACCGAGTATCTGTATGGTTACTTTAACCATTATTTTCTTCTCCTTCATCACTGCGAAACTTGTCCTCGTCTTCATCAGAGCTCCACTGTTTCATTCACTCAGCAGCAGCAGAAGTTTGTTCAGGTCTTTCGGCATCTCCTATACGTCTAACCAAATATCTGTCGTTTCGTAGGCATTTCGTAACATGATATGGTCCAAGAAACTTATGCTTGAACTTCATCCCTGGCCCTTCCTGTGTGCGTTTTATAGCAACTATATCACTCTCGCGATATTGATGAGCTTTCTTTCTTTTCTTATCAAAACCTCGTTTATTTTCTGCTTGAAGACGTAATATGTTTTCATGGGCCTGAAGTCGTATGTCACTGCATTCATTTTCTAATAACTCCATTAACTTTGGATCATCATTGAAATATGCTTCAACACCGAACATAAGTTTGAAAGGAGTTTTTCCAGTACTTCGATGTGTACTCGTGTTAATCAGCTTTTGAGCTCTGTCAAGATATTTATACCATTCGTGTGGCTTTGGTGCAGATAATTTTGTGAGAAGTTAAATCAATGTCCTATTCACCCTTTCTATTTGTCTGTTACCTGTAGGCATACCGCTGTTGTTAATATATGCGAATGTTTTCTTCTGCGCAATACGTAGCAAACTCCTTTGACGTAAATGCTGTGCCTCTATCGCTAACAATGCGCCTAGGATTTGTGAAAATATTTGCTTGACGACGCAACTTCCCAATTACCCCTACTGTAGTCGACTTGGTAGCATAAAGCCAAACAAATTTTGTAAACGCATCGACTACAGCAAAAATATGAGCATACGATTTGTTTGTTGTTGGCAATGGTCCCATATGATCAACGTGAAAAGTATGAAAAGGAGTAATTCCCTTATCAATTGGATGTAAAAATACTTCTAACTTACCAGCTTTTCTTTCAGCCAATATACATGGTATACAACTCCGAATAACCTTTTCAATTTTCTTTCGTAGGTTAGGTATCCAATACTCATTCTCAATTAATGCCTCTATCACTAACAATGCGCCTAGGATTTGTGAAAATATTTGCTTGACGACGCAACTTCTCAATTACCTCTACTGTAGTCGACTTGGTAGCATAAAGCCAAACAAATTTTGTAAACGCATCTACTACAGCAAAAATATGAGCATACGATTTGTTTGTTGTTGGCAATGGTCCCATATGATCAACGTGAAAAGTATGAAAAGGAGTAATTCCCTTATCAATTGGATGTAAAAACACTTCTAACTTGCCAGCTTTTCTTTCAGCCAATATACATGGTATACAACTCTGAATAACCTTTTCAATTTTCTTTCGTAAGTTAGGTATCCAATACCCATTCTCAATTAATGTTGCTGTCTTATCAACTGAAAAATGCCCCCTTTCATGTGCTTTCCGAACAATTTGCACCTGCATAGACCTTGGTATTACTATACGTGATTCATCACCCACATTTCTATGTAGAATACCCTGCCAAAAACTATAGTTACTATTTCCTCCATTCTTGACTTCAGCTATTATCTTTTTCAAGTCATCATCTTCTTGCTGTAATTTCCGAAGTTTTACTTTTAAAATCTTTTCGTCTTCTGTGATAATGAAACATTTTGAAACTGGATATCGACTTAGAGCGTCAACGTGTTTGAGACTTCGTTCTGGTCTGTGCTCGATAGTATATTGAAACTCCTCAAGCAACAATACCCAGCGAGCTACTCGTATACATAAATCTTTATTTTGCATTGTCATTGTAAAGGATTTACAATCCGTCACAATTTTAAATTGTATACCCAGTAAATAAACTCAAAAACGTTTTAAAGCACGAACAATTGCTAAAACTTCTAACTCGTAGCTTGGATATTTCTCTTCAGCAGTTGTAGTCTTTCCACTCGCAAAGTAAATTGGGTGCATTAATCCATCATCAACATCTCTTTGTAGCAGAATCGCTCCATATCCATCTTTGGAAGCATCTCTGTGGAGTTCAGTTTCAGCACCCACTTTATATAAATTTAGTACTGGGAGACCAATAAGACAACTTTTCGGCGCTTCAAAAGCTTGCCGTACATCCATGTCGAACTGGAATTTCACATTTGATTTCAGTAGATTTGACAATGGCCGCGCTATTCTTGAGAAGTTTGGCATAAATTTTCTGAAGTACCCGGTTAGGCCAAGGAAATCTTGAATTGGGCGAACATTGGTTGGTTCAGGAAAACGTATTACGGCCTCGGTTTTTGTTTCTGATAGTAACACCTTACCGTCCTCAATAATATGACCTAAGAACTCAACTCGCCTTTTCAAGAAATTACATTTTTTTAAATTAATATTTAAACCTGCTCTACTTGCAATATCTAAAATCTTCTTCAATCTACTTAACCCATCATATATACCATCAGAAGGCACAATTAAATCATATATATATGTTAGTACGATATCCTCGCGAATTGCATCCCGAAAAACTGCATTGATGTATCTTTGAAAAACAGACGGCGAATTGCATAGTCCAAATGGTACACGCAAAAATTTATATTGCCAATCTGGGACTATGAATGATGTTTATTTTATGCTAGAATCATCAACTTTTACGTGAAAGAAAACATTTTTCAAATCCAAGGTAATGAACATTTTCGCACCTTGTAATTGATCTAGCTGATCTTCTATCAATGGAAGTGGAAATCAATCTCTCAAAATCTTTCGATTTAATAAGCGATAATCAATGCATAACCGATGACTACCATATTTTTTCTTTTCAATACAATTGGACTAGCATAATCAGAAGAAGGCCTAACTCTGCCCTCCGTCTGCCATTCTTCTATTTGTTTTTTAACAATGTCTTTTTCAGTTATGGAAACCGGCTTGCTTTTTGATATACAGGTTCATCAAATTTAAGTATAAGTCTCATTTTAATCGTTGTTTCAATTGATTTCTTCGGTGTATAGTTGTCAATCAATTTCTGTACTTCATTTTTTACATCGCCTTCCTTAATGTGACATAAATCATTTTTCCAGTCTTCCATTCCATCTAGTGAATTTATTTGTAATATTTCATTAATTTCATCATGCTCATCTGGATCGAAAGAGATTAAACCTTTATTTATATGAAAATTTCTTTTCTCCAGGAAGTCAATACCAATTAGAAGCTTACATGTACTAGAATGGGAAAACTATGCTCATCTATAATAATGCATGTTTCGAATTCACCAATTACAGTGTGAGAAGGAGAGCCAAGTCCAGAAAAATGCACTCCACAGTTATGTAATACGGTGACCCAATTTTTTTATACTAGTCATGGAACATCAACGTTAAATTACTACCAGTATCAAGAAGCGCATCGATTTTTTCTCCACCCATTCTTCTACCAACTTCAAACAACCCTTACCCGTATTACGCAGTACAAAATTAGTTTGGACATTCTGATGCGACATGTCCATACTTGCTACATTTAAAACATTTTCGTCCTTGTGTGTTTGTTAGACACATTGCACTTACATGATCCTTCTCGCCACAGTTAAAACAAATCTTTTTAACTACTCTCTGTTGTATGCTACTATCATTGGATAATCTCTTAACAACGGAAGATTCGCTCAAGCTAATTTTTTTGAATGCTTCTATTAAGTTTCCCTTTGTTTGAAATTGTTGCAACTTTGCTTGATTTTTGTCATGAGCATACACCCTAAATATTTCACCCTTTCGCCACATTCGGTTTTCAAATTCTTTTTGCTGTTCAATCTTGCTCACCTTTGGTCTATACATTCGCTCTATCTCCAACATCAAATTATCAAACGTCATCTCCATATGTCCTGCTTTTGAATGTAGCCACTCAAATTCCCTTTTCTTCAATTTCACCGCGGTTAAAGTCTTAGCTTCAACGTTACTGATATTGTGTGCTATTTTGATAAAATTTAACTGCTTCTTCCACACATTAAAATTACCAGGTGTTCCATCAAATTTACTTTCGATGTTGTACGTGTATCATTTTCTACTCCTCCGCCAATGTTAACATTCATTTCACTACTGCGTCCTGCATTTCCTCGTAATACAACTTCACGCTTAGCCAAATCCAGCTCCCGTTGCATTAGCGCTTTCTCACGTCTTGCTAGTTCCATCTCACGTTGATGCCTTCGTAATAACATCTCATATTCACGTCTCTCCAGTTGCAATTCACTGCCGGCACGTCTTCCGTCAGCAGTGTTATCTTCAAGTATTTCACCATCAGTGACTCCTTTTTGTCGTCCATTGCTTTCTTCGTTTAACTGATTATAGTGCATGCCAACTGCTCTTCTGTATCGTTATTCACCCAGCTACCACTTGGATCATACTCCATAAGTCGCGCAATTAATTCAGCCTTTGTACCACCGACTGCGAGCCCCAACTTTCTTGCCTTTCCTCGTATTTGCTGCACAGACCAACCATTTGCACCCATCATTCTGAGATTTCTATCCAGTCTTCTCGTTATTTGTATGAATACCACACACGGACGAGCCCCCAAATGTAATACCAGATTTTAAAATGAATAATAACTTTCTTTATTGGTACAAAATTAAACGTTTGCGATGTATACAATTTAATTGCTTCAAGAAATCTGAATCTTAAAAATTTCCATCAATGACAAATCGAATTTCAAATTAAATAACATTCAAGGTCAATATAATTAGTAGAAATATAATAAGACAAGTATATCGAAAGACGGTAATATAATAAATTAACCTACACATTTAAATAGACCTCTGATCTGGTTTATATGTTTGCTTCATTTCAATGAATTACCATTGGGTCATTTATTCAGATCATTAGATAAAACAGTCACGAGTGGACCAAGAGCAGCAAGTGGAAAAATATACAAGGACAATCAAGAATGTGAAGAATTTAAGGTATGTATTTGTTAAAATTATTTTATAATATTTTTTCAATCAAATTAAAATAGCAAAATTATAATAATTTTAATTGATCTAAAAAATTTATTTTCAGGTTGTAAGTGATTTTGAACCAATAGCATTGGAAAATATCCCTTGTATGATCAGTGATGAATAAGAACGAGAATTATCTACAGATGTTAAATATTTATATCAAATGGCCAACACAATTTCAAATGGTGCTGTTTCAGTTGATTTAGCTAACATAAAACCAGGACCAGTTGTACATTCTCGATGGCTTACCAAAACAAACGTCTATATACCACAACTAATACCTCATCGGAAAATTTGAAAACTCTAGCAGTTTATATTATTAGAATTTATGTGCCAATGTATTTCAACGTAAAATACTATAATTCGGTTTTATACGGCAGTGTACTTTTATCAAACTTTATTCGTTGGACATGATACCTACCACGTAATTTACTTAATATTGTAGATGGTGTAATCCAAAATAATTCATATTACACTCATCCACAAAACATTTTATTAACAATGTTATTTGATGATAAATAATCCGTACGTGATAGAGCTATCAAAAAAATTTTATACTATCGAGAAAAAATACTTGATCGAACTAAACTCTAGAGTTTACGAAAAATATAATATCAATTTTAGTGCTTCAGATTATACTGATATGATTGATCTGAATGACGATAATTTACTATCTGAACCGGTATTCACAAGAAATATTCCATAGATTATGATGAGCCAACACTAGATGATCCTAATGTTCCAATACATACACAAGGAACAGAAAGATATGTACAGTTGTTAACATCTGTTTCCAAACGTGTTATAGAAAAAAAAAACGTGAAGGTGTTATGGCTGTTACAGCAGAAAGTCATGAAAAACAAACAAGAATGGAGAGTAAAAAAGATTTTAAGAAATAATAACATTACTTTTATTTTGAAAAATACGTTAAAATGGTCAATTTTAAGTAAAAAATAATTTTTAAAATAAATTACACTAAAATTATAAAAATTGTATTTTTTTTTTTTGCTTATTACTTGAAAATAATTGTTTTTTTTTTTGACATATTTTTTTCTACTAAAACGAATGCGAAAAAAGGAAAACTGTCTGAATTAAAGTTGTTGTAAATGTTCTTAGCTTATTTTAACTGTAAAGAAAAAAAATGTCCCATAAAAAATTTGTTAAAAATTATAATATAGCATTTAAAAGTCCATTTTACGCTAACTTCTCATAATTTAAGCCTGATATCTCTACTAAAATTCAAAAACACTATAGATATTAATACAAATTCTGAAATGAACGTAAAATACCTTTAAAGTAAGCCAAATATGATATTTTTCCTATAATTCTATCAGAAGCTAATATTTTTTGGCCGAACCCTACATTCATATGGTAAAATATCTATTTTTCAAAAGCGGGGGACACGAAATTGGACTTAGAGCTATGCTGTCTTCAGCTATTTTTCTTACAATCATCTGTGTATTACATTTTTGCTATACTCCTTATGAAAAAAAAAAATCCATCCATACAATTTGACCGGCTCTAATATATATATACTACCAGACTCGGCAGAAGTTGTTCTGCTATAAATTTGGCCTATCTGCACACATTTTAATAAGCTGTTACCATTTAACTCTGCCCTCCCCCCTCTTCACTTTTTCTAATCCTTTCATTCACTCCTCGCTCCGTCTTTTTCGCTTCATCTACCTCCATCTTCGTCTCATTCTATCACTTTCTCAGTCTCCTTCTCTCTTTTCTCTTCTCTCAAATTCTTCTCATTCTTCTTCATCCCTTATTGCCTGTCCCAGAGGGCGGTATTTATTTTGTTCCAGTCCAACTCCCAGTCCCAGTCCCACTCCGAGTCTCAGTCCCAGTCCTAGTCCTAATCTCAGTGCCAGCCCGTCTCTGGTCTACTTCCCGGAAAAAAGGATCGTAAATACTAATATAGGCGAATTTATATACCAAATTTCAGGCAAATCGAATAGGACGTATGTAAATAGGTATGTGGTTATTATTAATTCATGTCTTTATTTCAGCTTCGCATGCATATTTATCAGTTTTCCAGGTTGATGCGACTAAATCGAATATCACAATGAAAATTACTTCAAATCTCTCAGCAACAGCTTACATTTGATATCCATATTACCCACACATTCTAGGGGTATCCGGGTCCACGTTTTGGCCTATATCTCGAGAGCCTCGTCACCCAGCGGTATAATATATTACTCTGTACTAAAGCACTCATCAACAGCTTTCATTTGATATCCATAATGTATAAACACCGTCTAGGCATTCACGGGCCCACGTTTTGGCCTCTATCTCGAGATCCAAGTCACCCAGGGGTATAAAAATTACTCCCTATTAAAGTACTCATCAACAGCTTTCATTTGATATCCATATCGTATAAACACTGTCTAGGCATTCACGGGCCCACGTATTGGCCTATATCTCCAGATCCTAGTCACCCAGTGGTATGAAAATTACTCTCTACTAAAGCACTCATCAACAGCTTTCATTTGATATCCATATTGTATAAGCACTGTCTAGGCATTCAAGGGGCCCACGTTTTGGCCTATATCTCGAGATCCTAGTCACCCAAGGGTATGAAAATTATCCTCTACTAAAGCAGTCATCAACAGCTTTCATTTGTTATCCATATTCTATAAACACAATCTAGGGGTAGCCGGGTCCACGTTTCGGCCTATATCTCGAGACCCTGTACGTCGATCGCAACCAAACCTATTTAATAACCACCTAGTGAGGTATACGCAACTTGTGTGAAACTTTGAACAAAATCGACCGACGCATTTCTTCAAACACCGGCGACCATCTAACACATTTTAGCCTTTCTTGTTATATATATAGATTTTTATTTTTCACACCACTATAATATTAAAACGAAATACAGATATTCGTTGCTTTTGAAATTCGGCTTAAAAATTGCACATGGTACAACTAAAGACTCTTTTGAATTAAAAAAAAAATGTCTTAGTACCTCTAAATCGCGGCCCCCTCAGAAATCCCGGGCCCAGGGGTATTCCCGCCAACACCCCCCCCCCCCCCCCCCCCCCCCCCCCCCCCTCTCGTCGGGCCTGGTGATGTGCTATACTTGATATCGTTATTTTTATTGATAAGCACGTTGTTTACTTTAACACCAACCAATTAAACGGAAGTATATCCCTCTTGAAAATATGAGTGCCGGTGTGTATACGTAACATTTTATTATTACGTATAAACATATAAAAAAATTTGAAATAAAATAATATTGCGACTATAAAGTGAGATATTTCAAGTTAGATCAAACTACACAAGGGGTGCAAAACAAATTCAAAATCGGTTCAGTAGTTTAGGAGTCCATCGCGGAAAAACAATGCGACCCGTGATTTTTATATATAAAGACATATTTATTTATTTATTATTTATACTTTGACGGTTTCGTTTAAAATTATGAAAGTTTTACATAAAGTGTCGCGACCGTAACAATGGAAACTCCCCTATATTTTTAATTGAAAAAAGAGCACATCGCACGTTTTATTGTAAACAGATGTAATCCAAAATTTGTACTTTTTGGGAAAACGCTGCCAAAGTTTTTCATTTTCAGGAGTTCAATTCGCCGGCTAATAACAATACCTAAGAAGGATTGACACGAATTCGGAAGATGTTACGGTAAACTACAATTATTAAGCTAGAAGATGGTTAGAAAATATTTTCATATTAGTTAGAATAAAGTTAAAGCTTCACTTTCTTCATTTCGAGTTCATTGACTTTACTATAAAAATGTATTCAGTGCAAAGTAACTTCATACAAAGTATTTCTGGATACTACTTCATTCATTTTAAAATAAATCGTTTCGCGTGCACTACATTCCTAAAACTACTCTTACTTGAGATAGACATTACCGTATTATTACTACATACCACGCACCGACAAGGCACCCATTTACAATTGGTAGAGAATGAAAATAGAAACTTAGCCAACTCCTTTACATATTTCTGGGCTAACAGGTGAAATGCAAGTATTTATAATACTGAATTATAAAAAAGTCCATAGAAAGATAACAGCAGCCCTTTTTCCAGGAGGTCTCTCAGATTTTTTTTTTTATTATAATTCAACTCTTGTTTTTTGAAGATATATGCCGGTTTAAGCCTTTTGTTGCTATGAGGTTCATGTTTCTTCACTTATTTCTTAAATTTATTTAATTTTCCTCCTCGTATGAGATTTTGTAAAAAAAGTTTGTATTACTCTCTTTAGTAATTTTTAGTTTAATTTTTCATTCCAATTAAATCGTTTTCATCAGCGATGTTGCTAAAATTGTACGCCCCTTCTTCTTGCAAAGTTCTTAAATCATGAAATAGTTCAAAGGTTATTAGCTCGAGTGCTTTTAAAGATCAGTTCGTTTTTATGGCGTTCTAAATGAAAAATGCCCGATTTAAAGATCTTCTTTTTTACTTCCCTCTCACTAAGGGTATGCACACTATCGACTTCATTTTGAGTATGACTTCTTATTAAGAACTTATGTCTTATGCTTTTAATTTTTTAACTTTATACGGAAAATAATATAAAGCTCTAAGTATGTATATTTCGATTTAAACGGCAGCACCTGTCGGATTAAAATAACTTACCAATTTCTTTCTATCTTTGGTCGCTTAAGTTTTTAAATAAATATCATACGCATATCCATATTGGATTATTTTCTAGTGAAATCTGTCACTGCAGAGTTCTGGCAATTAATTTATTTTATTTATGAAGGATTATGTTCCCTCGAACATTGTAAGACTGCCTCCAGATCATACCCAGCTACTTTTAAGGTACTATTTACCTAATTACCGTCATTGACCATCCCGATTCTACTTAGATCCTTTTCTTAAAAATGCGAGTTATATTGTTCCTCTAATTCGTGATTTGAGTTAATATTGGTAGAGCTATGTGCGACACAAAAATCACACTGATCCTTTTTGGGTTGATGCAGCCCAATCTTAAATTAGAATATTTTATAGTAGCTTGCATATCATCCAGATTCTTTGCTTTATGTGCTTACTGTATTTTAAAATCACTATATAAATCTCTGATAGTTTTCCTGCCATCTACACTGAAAGACTGGTAAAAAACCGAAATACGGGTCAATTCAACCGAAATTTCTGTTAATTTTTATCCATCGCAACGAGATGTTGAATCAACTGCGCACTGCGTTATTGGCCGTTTTAGTAGTCAAATGAACAAAAAAAGTTGTTGCGACAGCTTTGTACGAAAGTACCTATGTTGCCATATAAATAATTAAATGTAAGGCTCGATAACCTCCGAAGAGATCTAAGGCCGATCTTCTATTCCAATTTGCGTCGTGCTCCCTTTGATTTTCCCTACAAATTGGCCGGACGGGACCTACATGCTTTCACTGAGAGCTTTTCATGGCAGAAATACACTCGGAGCGCTTACCAAACACTGCCGACGGGCGAGCCCGCTTACAAAAATTTTCTTCTAATTGAAAAACCATATATCTAAAATTTTGATGTTGCTTTGCCCGGGGTGTGAACCCATACGGTGGCAGGCGGAGCACGCTACCATCACACCACGGTGGCACTTATTAACCGAACGTCAATTGGGCTTACATAAAATATTAAACATTATACACCTTATTATTTTATTTTATTAAACGCACTTTCACCAAATTTTATATTTTATAATTTATTTAATTTATAGCTTTGAACTTCGCTTTGCAAATAGAAATGAAAATAATATTCACAAAACTGATTCTCAATGCTTTCGGTTGCAGCTCAGCTCATTCTCAATTTCTTCTCTCGCATGTAGTTGCCACACTTGATTGTTTCGAACAAAACTTGTAGTATAAATGTTTGACATAACATTTTAAATAGAGAAATTTGCTCATGTATTGACAGTTGATCGCCGTTGAAATGACCAGTGAGATCAGTTGTGTTAACAGAAAAATCAGTTAGATTGACGAGGAATCTGTCAATTTTACAGAATTTTGTTAACTTAAGAGCGACAATTTCTCTTCTGTTGAAATGACTAAACTAATTTGTTCGTTTGACAAAGAACTCGGTCGAATTAATCGTAATTCGATCAATTTCACCGAATCTTCGTTAAGTCAAGAACAGCAGAACCGATTTGTTGATTTTACTAGCACCATTTCTTTCAGTGTATGTACTCTTTAGAAGAAGATGATCTAAGGTCATATGATTCGATTCGAGTAATAGAATTTTAATGTTTTTATACTCAGTTGAGCAGAGCTCACAGAGTATATTAACTTTGATTGGATAACGGTTGGTTGTACAGGTATAAAGGAATCGAGATAGATATGGACTTCCATATATCAAAATCATCAGTATCGAAAAAAAATTCGATTGAGCCATGTCCGTCCGTCCGTCCGTCTGCCCGTTAACACGATAACTTGAGTAAATTTTGAGGTATCTTGATGAAATTTGGTATGTAGGTTCCCGGGCACTCATCACGATATCGGACAATAACCACGCCCACTTTTTCGATATCGAAAATTTCGAAAAATCAAAAAGTGCGATAATTCATTACCAAATATGGCTTAAGCGATGAAACTTGGTAGTGAGTTGAACTTATGACGCAGAATAGAAAACTAGTAAAATTTTGGACAATGGGCGTGGCACCGCCCACTTTTAAAAGAAGGTAATTTAGAAGTTTTGCAAGCTGTAATTTGGCAGTCGTTGAAGATATCATGATGAAATTTGGCAGGAACGTTACTCTTATTACTATATGTCTGCTTAATAAAAATTAGCAAAATCGGAGAACGACCACGCCCACTTTTAAAAAATTTTTTTTTTTAATTCAAATTTTAAAAGAAAAGTTAATATCTTTACAGTATATAAGTAAATTATGTCAACATTCAACTCCAGTAATGATATGGTGCAACAAAATACAAAAATAAAAGAAAATTTCAAAATGGGCGTGGCTCCGCCCTTTTTCATTTAATTTGTCTAGGATACTTTTAATGCCATAAGTCGAACAAAAATTTACCAATCGTTGTGAAATTTGGTAGAGGCTTAGATTCTAGGACGACAACTATTTTCTGTGAAAAAGGGCGAAATCGGTTGAAGCCACGCCCAGTTTTTATACACAGTCGACCGTCTGTCCTTCCGCTCTGCCGTTAACACAATAACTTGAGCAAAAATCGATATATCTTTACTAAACCCTGTTCACGTACTTATCTGAACTCCCTGTGTATTGGTGTAAAAAATGGCCGAAATCCGACTATGACCGCGCCCACTTTTTCGATATCGAAAATTACGAAAAATGAAAAAATGCCATTATTATATACCAAATACGAAAAAAGGGACGAAACATGGTAATTGTATTCGTCTATTGACGCAAAATATAACTATAGAAAAAAACTTGATAAAATGGGTGTGACACCTACCATATTAAGTAGAAGAAAATGAAAAAGTTTTGCAAGGCGAAATCAAAAGCACTTGGAATCTTGGAAGGAATACTGTTCGTGGTATTACATATATAAATAAATTAGCGGTACCCGACAGACGATGTTCTGGATCACCCTGGCCCACATTTTGGTCGATATCGCGAAAACGCCTTCACATATACAACTAAGGGCCACTCTCTTTTAAAACCCTCATTAATACCTTTAATTTGATACCCATATCGTACAAACACATTCTAGAGTCACCCCTGGTCCACGTTTATGGCGATATCTCGAAAAGGCGTCCACGTGTAGAACTAAGACCCACTCCTGTTTAAAAGACTCATTAACACCTTTCATTTGATACCCATATCGTACAAAAAAATTCTAGAGTCACCCCTGGCCTACCTTTATGGCGATATTTCGAAAAGGCGTCCACCTATAGAACTAAGGCCCACGCCCTTTTAAAATACTCATTAACACCTTTCATTTGATACCCATATAGTACAAACAAATTCTAGAGTCACCCCTGGTCCACGTTTATGGCGATATCTCGAAAAGGCATCCACATATAGAACTAAGGCCCACTCCCTTTTAAAATACTCATTAACACCTTTCATTTGATACCCATATAGTACAAACAAATTCTAGAGTCACCCCTGGTCCACGTTTATGGCGATATCTCGAAAAGGCATCCACATATAGAACTAAGGCCCACTCCCTTTTAAAATACTCATTAACACCTTTCATTTGATACCCATATAGTACAAACAAATTCTAGAGTCACCCCTGGTCCACGTTTATAGCGATATCTCGAAAAGGCATCCACCTATAGAACTAAGGCCCACGCCCTTTTAAAATACTCATTAACACCTTTCATTTGAAACCTATATCGTAAAAACAAATTCTAGAGTCGCCTCTGGTCCACCTTTATGGCGATATTTCGAAAAGGCGTCCACCTATAGAACTAAGGCCCACGCCCTTTTAAAATACTCATTAACACCTTTCATTTGATACCCACTTTTATAACGATATTCCGAAAAGGCGTCCACCTATAGAATTAAGGCCCACTCCCTTTTAAAACACTTATTAACACATTTCGTTTGATACCCATATTGTACAAACGCATTCTAGAGTCAGCCTTGGTCCACTTTTATAACGATATTCCGAAAAGGCGTCCACCTATAGAACTAAGGCCCATGCCCTTTTAAAATACCCATTAACACCTTTCATATGATACCCATATAGTACAAAACAAATTCTAGAGTCAACCCTGGTCCACTTTTATAACGATATTCCGAAAAGGCGTCCACCTATAGAACTAAGGCCCACGCCCTTTTAAAATACCCATTAACACCTTTCATTTGATACCCATATAGTACAAAACAAATTCTAGAGTCACCCCTGGTCCACGTTTATGGCGATATCTCGAAAAGGCGTCCACACATAGAACTAAGGCCCACTCCTTTTTAAAATACTCATTAACACCTTTCATTTGATACCCATATAGTACAAACAAATTCTAGAGTCACCCCTGGTCCACGTTTATAGCGATATCTCGAAAAGGCATCCACCTATAGAACTAAGGCCCACGCCCTTTTAAAATACTCATTAACACCTTTCATTTGATACCCACTTTTATAACGATATTACGAAAAGGCGTCCACCTATAGAACTAAGGCCCACTCCCTTTTAAAACACTTATTAACACATTTCGTTTGATACCCATATTGTACAAACGCATTCTAGAGTCAACCTTGGTCCACTTTTATAACGATATTCCGAAAAGGCGTCCAACTATAGAACTAAGGCCCACGCCCTTTTAAAATACCCATTAACACCTTTCATTTGATACCCATATAGTACAAAACAAATTCTAGAGTCACCCCTGGGCCACGTTTATGGCGATATCTCGAAAAGGCGCCCACACATAGAACTAAGGCCCACTCCCTTTTAAAATACTCATTAACACCTTTCATTTGATACCCATATAGTACAAACAAATTCTAGAGTCACCCCTGGTCCACGTTTATGCCGATATCTCGAAAAGGCGTCCACACATAGAACTAAGGCCCACTCCTCTTTAAAATACTCATTAACACCTTTCATTTGAAACCTATATCTTACAAACAAATTCTAGAGTCGCCCCTGGTCCACCTTTATGGCGATATTTCGAAAAGGCGTCCACCTATAGAACCAAGGCCCACGTCCTTTTAAAATACACATTAACACATTTCATTTGATACCCATACCGTACAAACAAATTCTAGAGTCACCCCTGGTCCACGTTTATGGCGATATCTCGAAAAGGCATCCACCTATAGAACTAAGGCCCACGCCCTTTTAAAATACTCATTAACACCTTTCATTTGATACCCATATAGTACAAACAAATTCTAGAGTCACCCCTGGTCCACCTTTATGGCGATATTTCGAAAAGGCGTCCACCTATAGAACTAAGGCCCACGCCCTTTTAAAATACTCATTAACACCTTTCATTTGATACCCATATCGTACAAACAAATTCTAGAGTCACCCCTGGTCCATCTTTATGGCGATATTTCGAAAAGGCGTCCACCTATAGAACTAAGGCCCACGCCTTTTTAAAATACTCATTAACACCTTTCAATTGATATCCATATCGTACAAACAAATTCTAGAGTCACCCCTGGTCCACCTTTATGGCGATATCTCGAAAAGGCGTCCACCTATAGAACTAAGGCCGACGCCCTTTTAAAATACTCATTAACACCTTTCATTTGATACCCATATTGTACAAACGCATTCTAGAGTCACCCCTGGTCCACTTTTATAACGATATTCCGAAAAGGCGTCCACCTATAGAACTAAGGCCCACTCCCTTTTAAAACACTTATTAACTCCTTTCTTTTGATACCCATATCGTACAAAAAAATTCTAGAGTCACCCCTGGTCCATCTCTATGGCGATATCTCGAACGGCGTCCATCTATATAACTTAGGCCCACGCCCTTTTAAAATACTCATGAATACCTTTCATTTGCTACCCATATCGTACAAAAATATTCTAGAGTCACCCCTGGTCCATCTTTATGGCGATATCTCGAAAAGGCGTCCACCTATAGAACTTAGGCCCACTCCCTTTTAAAATTATCATTAACACATTTCATTTGATACCGGTATCGTACAAACAAATTCTAGAGTCAGGTCAGGCCTGGTCCACCTTTATGGCGATATCCCTAAATGGCGTCCATCTATAGAACTATGGCACACTTCCTCTTAAAATACTCTGTAATACCTTCCATTTGATACACATGTCATACAAACACATTCCAGGGTTACCCTAGGTTCTTTTTACAACATGGTGATTTTCCCTTACTTTGTCTCCACAGCTCTCAACTGAGTATGTAATGTTCGGTTACACCCTAACTTAGCCTTCCTTACTTGTTTATATTACGATTTACTTCAGAGTTGATAGAATTGAAATTATTTCTTTTAAATCTTGCAAATGAAAGGGATGCTCTTTTGTCTCTAGTTGAACTAAACTCACTTTTTAATATAAAATATCGATCAATGAAGTAGTATTATTGTTCTAAATTATTTTTCCACTGATAATAAAATTTGTCATATGTACCTGAATATAAAGTTAAATCAAATCGTATTGATTAAATTAAAAAAATAACTTTTTTATGCAGGTATGCCCATTTATTGAGTCGTATTCTAACTGAAACTTTACAATTATTCTTAACCTACTTATATCTAAACCAGGGCCATTCATTTCATAGCACAATTGTGCCCTCTCAGTTCACACGCATATGATTCGCTCTGTCGTCGTTAATTGAATTAGTCGTCGCTTGGCACTTAGCGTAGCAACATCCGTGGTAGGTATCGGCAGATCGGTATCAAATTATGCGCGATGCACATACTTGTTGTTAGCTCGTTGCTTGCTAGTAAGCGACTAAATGAAAAATAAATTCACCCGCACGATCATCGCGACGATTGCGCTCTCACTAATACAGATGCACTTTCAGTTTTGAATGGCCCTGATCTAAACTGTTGCCGGAACTTTGCCATTGCTGCTCCATTCTGCTGCCGTCATTCCCATATATGTAAGTACTATAGTTCATGATATATATTCAACAGTTGAGTTGAATAACATAACACATGTGGAAAGAAAGAGTCAATTTAGACATTTCAAATTTAAAAAAAGGTAACCCACCAAAGTCTGTAATCGTAACATTGAGAAACAGAAAAACAACCTTTGAGAAACATAAACATTAACACTTGAGTTGAGTATCATAACATATTCGGTATATCAGTACATTGCAATTAGAACAGCGGTCCTCATTTAGTTGAATAATTATTGGCGCCACTTCACACGTATTATTATTCTCTTTCGTGTTCACTCGTCTTTAGTTGTCGTTGAACAAGCAGAGTAGGAACATCGGATAAGGCTATTGTGTATTTGCGCATTTACGAAAAGATATTTTGCAAACAAGCGCTCATGCGCAGAAAATTGTGCACACGTATTCTTATTCTCTTTAGTTTAGTATTCACTGAAGGGTCGGTTATATTTACATAGCATAGCAATGTTGCTCTCACAAACAATATCTGTTCAATGAGATTTGCGTGTACTTGATTAGATTATGCAGTGCATGGAAGTGTGTTGAATTTTAATTTTCATGTATATGCTATGCGCGCGACTCTCTCACTCCCCGTGCTGTTAACATTGTTATTGCAAAGAGTGGAAAAATGAGCATGACTCTCAGAGTGGCACATATTGCTTGCTTGTGGTTGTGTATATTTTACATACAAACTTTATTTGTGTTTGTGCTTGTCCTTGTCAGCGATAGCATACGTACGATACGTAAAGTATAATCACGTTTATGTTTCGCATGCTATATACTGTTTTGTCATACAATGCACTGTAAGTATAACTGACCCTTGAGCATTTGCCGCAGCAACATCGATTGTGTGCGTCGCTCGCAATGTTATTAGTAAGCAACAAGCAAAGATCGTTTGTTAATTTTTTCAATGCGCACAAGTGAAAATATTTAATGTTGACAAATCCTTTTGCGCAAATACAATGTATTTAATTGTATAAATCTTTTGCTTCCCATTGTGCGCATTAAAAATATGACAACAAACGATTTTGTCTTGTTGCTTGCTAACAAGCGAATGAACTAACCAAACCGATGCATCAAGAGATGTGCGCGATTATCGCTCTCTCACTTTTAAAAACAAACTTTTTTAAGCCAAATTATAACAAAAAAATTTAATATATTTACAGTATATAAGTAAATTATGTCAACATTTAACTCCAGTAATGATATGGTGCAACAAAATACAAATGTAAAAGAAAATTTCAAAATGGACGTGGCTCCGCCCTTTTTCATTTAATTTGTCTAGAATACTTTTAAAGCCATAAGTCGAACAAAAGCTAACCAATCCTTGTGATATTTGGTAGAGGAATAGACTCTATGACGATAACTGTTTTCTGTGAAAATGGGCAAAATCGGCTGAAGCCAAGCCCAGTTTTTATACACAGTCGACCGTCTGTCCTTCCGCTCGGCCCTAACACGATTACTTGAGCAAAAATCGATATATCTTTAGTAATTTTAGTTCACGTACTTATATGAACTCACTTTATATTGGTACAAAAAATGGGCGAAATCACACTATAACCACGCCCACTTTTTCGATATCGAAAATTACGAAAGATGAAAAAAAGCATAATTCTATACCAAATATGAAAAAAGGGATGGAATATGGTAATTGGATTGGTTTATTGACACAAAATATAACTTTAGAAAAAACTTTGTAAAATGGGTGTGACACCTTCCATATTAAGTAGAATAAAATGAAAAAGTTCTGCAGGCCGAAATCAAAAGCCCTTGGAATCTTGGAAGGAATACTCTTCGTGGTATTACGTATATAAATAAATTAGCGGTACCCGACAGATGATGTTCTGGGTCACATTGGTCCAAATTTTGGTCGATATCTCGAAAACGCCTTCACATATGCAACTATTAAAACCCTCATTAATACCTTTAATTTGGTACCCATAACGTACAAACACATCCTAGAGTCACCCCTGGTCCACCTTTATGGCGATATTTCGAAAAACCGTCCACCTATAGAACTAAGGCCCACTCCCATTTAAAATACTCATTAACACCTTTCGTTTGATACCCATATCGTACAAACACATTCTAGAGTCGCCCCTGATCCACCTTTATGGCGATATCCCGAAATGGCGTCCACCTATAGAACTATGGCCCACTCCCTTTTAAAATACTCTTTAATACCTTCCATTTGATACCCATGTCATACAAACACATTGCCGACTCCGAACGGCATCTGCAAGGCAGATAATTTTTTCTGAGAGCTTTTCATGGCAGAAGTACACTCGGGGCGCTTGCCAAACACTGCCGAGGTGCGACCCCGCTTAGAAAAATTTTCTTCTAACTCATAAACCTTTTTTCTAAAATTTTGATGTTGTTTTGACCGGGGTGAGAACCCCGGGCATACGGAGTGGTAGGCGGAGCACGCTACCATCACACCACGGTGACCGCCAACAAACAATAAGACAATAAATAACAAGTAAATGTTCGGGTGGAACCGAACATTATATACTCAGCGTGTGCTACAATTGTACATTTCATTTCAGATAACTTACTTTTCTACATAACACGAGGCACCGCCTGTTTAAAAAAAATGTCTCCCCATTTCCTCTTACAATAAAACTTCATAAGTGAAATATCATTGATTCAAAACTATTTTCTGCTAAGTTATAGCTTATTATTCTAGTCTACGACCCTTTTGAAAATCCTTTATATAAAAGTGGGCGTGGTCTATAACCGATCTCGTCCAATTTTCCTAGAAATATTTCCTGATATAGGGAAAATTTGGGTACCCAATTTTATTACGATCCGTTAATTTTTCTTCGATTTATGGCTCCCGAAACATAGAAAAGTGCTTAGTCATAAAAGGGGCGGTGCCACACCCTTTTCAAAAATTTTAGTGTTTTCCAATTGTAATAATTCGCTTTAGAAAGTAAAATTCTATTGACACAAAGCTATTTTCGCTAAGATATAGCTTACTATTTTCGTCTACGAGCCTTTTAAAAGTCTTTTATATAAAAGTGGGCGTGGTCTTTAACCGATCTCGTCCCTTTTTCCTAGAAATATTTCCTTCTATAGGGAAAATTTGTGTACCTAATTTTATTACGATTCGTTAATTTTCTTCGAGTTATGGCTCCCGAAACATAGAAACTTGCTTAGTGATAAAAGGGGCGGTGCCCCGCCCATTTTTTTTAATTATAAGTTTTCCTATTTATTGTTATAAATACACTTGGGAAATGAAATACCATTGATATAAAGCTCTTTTTTGCAAAGATGTAGCTTATTTTATTCGTCTACGATCCTTTTAAAAATCTTTTATATAAAAGTGGGCATGGTCCTTAACCGATTTCGTTAATTTTTCATCAAAGCATTCCTTATTGTAAAGGCAACTTCTCTACCGAATTTTGTTACGATAGCTTAAACGATTTTTGATTTATGATTAATAATATTTGTATAATTGATTTTATCAGAAGTGAACGATGCCACGCCCATTTAAAAAATTGTTTCAAAATTTTTATCAAGAGTCTCAATGTCAGTCCACATGTCAAATTTCAACATTCTAGGTGTATTATTTACTAAAATATCAGGTTTTTTGTGTTTTCCAAAACTTTATATATATAAAAAGTGGGCGTGGTTATCATCTGATTTCGCTTATTTTCAATACAAATCTATTCTGGACCCAGATAAGCTAGTGTACCAAATTTGGTGAAGATATCGCAATATTTACTCAAGTTATCGTGCTAACGGACCGACGGACGGACGGACATGGCTCAATAAAATTTTTGTTCGATACTGATGATTTTGATATATGGAAGTCTATACCTATCTACATTACTTTATACCTGTACAATCAACCGTTATCCAATCAAAGTTAATACACTCTGTGTGCAAAGAACGCTGAGTATAAAAAATGTATGTAAAAAGACTAGTAATTATCTATTAACAATGGATGAATTGAAACAAGAACGTCAAACGTTAAAGGGTTGTATCACACGAATTTTTCTTATTGTCAAAACGCTAATAATTCAGTTGACGATATCAAGTTCAGAGTAAAGAAGTTGGAGTCAATAGTTCGGGAATACGAGAAGTACAAAGCAATATATACACTCTTACAAGTTCAGACAACATGTTTATGGAGGAAGATTATCGTAGTGAAATAGGAGATAAATATTTTGCAATTAAGGCTATATTGTCGGCTCAAACTCGTAAGAGCAACTTAAGATCACAGTAAGAGATATTCAAAATCAAAGCGAGCAGGTCAGTAATGTATCCAGTGCAATTCAGACGCTGACAATAAATAAAAAATGTATGTAAAAAGACTAGTAATTATCTATTAACAATGGATGAATTGAAACAAAAACTTAAACCTTAAAGGGTTCTATCACACGAATTTTTCTTATTGTCAAAACGCTAATAATTCAGTTGACGATATCAAGGTCAGAGTAAAGAAGTTGGAGTCAATAGTTCGGGAATACGAGAAGTACAAAGCAATATATACACTCTTACAAGTTCAGACAACATGGTTATGGTGAAGATTATCGTAGTGAAATAGGAGATAAATATTTTGCAATTAAGGCTATATTGTCGACTCGAACTCGGAAGAGCGACTTGAGAGCATAGTAAGAGATATTCAAAATTAAAGCGAGCAGGTCAGTAATGTATCCAGTGCAATTCAGACGCTGATGGATCATGAGAATACTTTGGGTACTTTAGTTAAGCGGTTGGCGTCTCCCAATGATGACATGATATGAAACTTCTCGCTCTCTGAGAGCGCGTGAAAATGTGCATTTTTTATAACATTGACCATAGATGCCATCATCCTCAAAATCAAATTTGGGCATTTCGGAATAACTTTGGGGTATTTTACATGGTAAAGGTTTAATTTATGATTTCCATCGAAAACTTACTCAAGATTGTCAAATGGGATATCAAAAAACTCGAATTTTTTCAGGATCACAAATACAAAAAAAAGCTTATTTTACCCGTTAAAAATTTTTCCGTGACAACACGTGAAATTTAATTTTTTGATAGCTAAGATAAAATGTACTTATCTCTTTTCGTGCGTTAATATAACAGCTCATTTAATTTTGTTATTTCGTGTACCTTTTTTTACAAATTTTTGATCCGCTTATGTAGTTGAATACACTTGAAATGAAAAATAATGAAAACGCACCGATTTTCTTGGATTTTTTTTTGCGCGGTTTACGCAACTCTGATCTTCAAGACCCATTCTTGGAAACGAATGAAGTTTGTTTACAATCGAATGAACCAATGTTTACAATTGAATGAACTTTAAGACCCATTCCTGGAAACGAATTGAGAGAGAATGAATGTTTCGTATCATGTCATCATTGGCGTCTCCATGCAGTGACATAAACGATGCCTCAACAACGTTGCATTCGAAATAGCAGCCAACAAGGAGTCAGGCTGTCGCGTAAATAAATGCCAGAACTTGATGGAACGTATATAAACTGGATACACTTTCGCGATTTGTTTGAGGTAATTGTTCATACCAAATCAAGTTTAGCAAATATAGAAAAGTTTCAGTATTTGTTGACAAAGTTGAATGCTGAAGCATTATCAATAGTTAGACATTGTATTGTATTGTATTTATTTAATCACATTAGTATATTAAAATAATGAGATCTTTTAAAGATTACAAAAACCAAGTACTACAATTCAATTATAAATATTGTGACGAATATTAGCAACACTAAGGCATACTATCATATCTAAGCCGATACTAAGTAGTCACTTGTATCTACATAAACAAATCAACCATTATGTCTACCATATGTACATACAAGAAGCGGAGAGATATGCAAAAACACATGCATATATCTGAGATTCTCACAAAGGTATGCAATCATCGGTCGAAGTGTATCACATATACACGCGCATATGAGAAGCTAAAACGTGCATCTTTAGTTTATAGCTGGTGAATTTATAGCTGGTAAACAAGTAGTAAATTCTAGAAGGATAAACGCCTAGAATAATGCGAACGAGGAAACCGAAGAGTATAAAAGCAGCACCAGCTGAGGCATGGGCAATCAGTTTGATTTAAGCACGCTATCAGTTGCGAAGTGAAGTTTAATTGTGAAGTACTTTCAAAGCAGTCTAATAAAGACCATTTTGTAATACAGATTATTGGAGTGTTTTATTCAACAGTTTAGAGATACGAACGTAAGCAGAAGTTTGCAAATAAGCGGAGTTCCCTGAAATTCGTTACAATTGGTGTCAGAAGAGGAATTGTTGTATAAATTCCGAAGATTGCGAATACAATTTGGACATGGCAAAGTTGATTGAATTGAGGATCCAGCAACTGAAGAAGGAGTTGGAGAGCAGTGGATTGAATACACCCGGCAATAAACTCGAACTTCAGGCACGACTACAAGAGGCAATGGAATCAGAAGGATTTAACGTGGAAGAGTATATCTTTCATCTTGATGGCGATGAAACAACAAAAATTTAAGAGGAAAACGAAACATCGCAGGTAGGTACCAGCACATACTTGAACATGATATTGGCTGCAATATCTGCACAAACATCGACAGTAACAGCCAAGTTGGAAGCACAGGAAGAACGTATTTCAGAAAAGTCGTCGCAAATGTCATCTCAACTGGAAGAACACAAGACATATATGACATCTCATTTGGCTGAGCAGTTGAAGGCACAACAGGCCCGTATCATCAAAACTTGAATCGCAGGACGCAAAAATTGTACAATTTCAGGCAGAATTCGATGATTTAAATGGTCATATGGAGCAATTACAACTAAATCGCCCGGCTGTTCCAGCGAGCCATCCGAATGTACAAAACTCCATCTTTTGAGGGTTCTGTCACTTTCCAGGCCTTTAAGCTACAGTTTAAAAAGACCACAGCAGTGAACAACTGGAATGCTGAAGATAAAGTTGCTGCATTGTTCGTGGCTTTAAAAGGACCAGCTGCGGAAATCTTACAGAGCATCCCAGAGTACGAACGGAACAGTTATGAAGAAATGATGGCTGCTGTAGAACGACGATACGAAGGCGAACACAGGAAGCAGATGTATAAAATTTAGTTGCAAAACCGCTACCAAAAAGCTAAAGAGACCTTTCAGGAGTTTGCGTCGGATGTTGAAAGGCTGGCCCATCTAGCAAATGCGGACGTACCCGTGGAATAAACCGAGAGGGTAAAATCCAGAGCTTCATAAATGGCATACGAGACGTGGAAGCGAAACGAACTACATATGCGAATCCAAAACTAACATTTGCTGAAACGGTATCCCATGCACTAACTCAGGAAACTGCCTGAGGAAGCCCGCATACAAAGCTCATCGCGTGGAAGTAGAAAGGCCAGACTGGGTAGACATAATTTTGGAAGCATTAATAGGAACGCAGCAGAAAAACGAGGGTGGCGTCAAATGCTTTAAGTGTGGAAAGCCAGGGTACATTGCACGTTATTGTAGTACCATCCCTAATAGTTTCAACAATGTGGGTGGCCGTAAACGCAGAGCTGAAGGAAATGAGCAAATCTACAAATATACTCAATCGTTAAACTAAACCGAGTCAGCCGCAAGGGCTACAGCTGGATCCCGCAATTAAATGCCCCATAATCTCTATCTCGCAAATTGGAAGAAGGTCAAGCAATCAATCTTACTGTCGGGGGAGATGTGGATGGAAAGGGACGTTTACTGACTGTAGATACGAGAGCATCTCATTCCATCATTCGATCAGATTTAGTCAACAAGAAGATAAGACCATTGCTTGGAGAAAAATTACCTACAGCGACGGGAGAGGATACCCAGGTAATTGGAGAAGTAGCATGTGAAGTATAAATTGGGAACGCCACGGTACTACACAATTTTATGGTTGCAGAGATTGTTGATGAAATCATAATTGGAGTGGACTTCTTAATCGACCAAGGCATCAAGATCGATACGCAAAACAAGACGATGCGATATAAGAACATGGATGTGCCACTTAATTTCGGCTTCGAGAGAGGCTCAAGCAGTAAACGAGTGCTGGTTGAAGAGAGTCAGCAAATACCAACAAAATCAGAAGCAGTCATCTGGGCAAAGGCTGAAGGAGATTGTGGGACAAACAAATTGTCGGTTGTCGAAGCAGCAAACAAATCAGCACCGAACATGCTTGTAGGAAAAACCCTGGCTATGACAAAAGAAGATGGACGTATTCCGGTAAGAGTACTCAATGAGATCAAGTCACCACTCAAACTGACCAAAGGAACTATTTTGGGAAGATGCCAAGAGGCTGAAGTAGTTATTAACTGTGAACAGCTCCTGGAACAAATTTCATCTATTAATACTGTGTTATATGTCTGTATACACTGACTAGTTATGATGAAGTCATAATTCGTAGAGTGGAAGAAAAGCAGAACTTAAGGCAAGGTGCAATGATCACGGTGTGTGCACTGGCGTTTAGGCCCGGAGCTTCAGTTCCGTGGTATTCGAAAAACTCGATCACTACACAAACCTGCTTTTCCCAGTCAGTGCCCAGATACAACAATAATTATATTTGCACACTGGGATTACTATCAAACTGAAATAAAATCCGAACCATCGTATTTGCCACAATTCGCCAATATGACTTACCCAAACTTACCATTCATGCCTGACAGCTCGTTTACAAACGTTTGCTGGCTGCCTCCATACCCACCCACCCATTAGGGAATCAAAAAGGAAAGGGTTTAAATTATTTCGAAATTTTATATGAACCTACATAGTGTCGAAGGCCTTCTAACTTGTGGTCCCTGCTCCATTCATAAAATGGAAAATCTATAAATTCGGAGATTCCCTAATTTTGGCTTCATTCTATAGCCAAATAAACAAACAAAGTTTTAAACTAATAGCTTAAACATTACTCATATATTTTTTTGTTCCTTTTTTCGCAAATGGGGGTAACCCTTACTTGATGTATTGGAATTGTAGGTATGTAAATTTGTACATACAAGAAACAAAACCTACTCTCAATATCAGGATCAAACCAGGTTGAACCATAATCTCTTAAACATGTATGCTTACGATTTGACCCACTTTTGATTGGTACATGTTTGAGATCATATGTTTTTTTTTTATTCTTTTGACACTAACAGTAACAATATTGAGGTAGGTAAGTTACATTTACTATTTAATAGTAATACTTTCTATGAATGAAAATTTCTATTTAAGGAGTTTGTACAGTGCGTATGAAATTGAATCGCCCTTACCAACTGTTTACAACTAATCATCAATTAAACTAAAGCTAAGGATATTTTCTTAGTCACTTCGCGCTGTGAATATGATGTGTATGTCATAGTTGAGACCTGGCTCAACAATGATTTCTTTGACGCAGAATTTTTTGATACTACTTTGTTTCATACCTATCGTAAGGATAGGGATCCAATCAAAACGGGATGCCAAAGAGGTGGCGGGGTACTAATTGCCGTAAGACGTACCCTCCTTTCTTCTTTCGTTCAGCTCCCCAATACTGACTCGCTACTGGACCAAATGTGTGTCTCTATTTGTGGGCTGTTTGGAAAGCTGTTTATTTGTGTTTCGTATATTCCGCCTTGTAGTAATGAGTCTCTGTACTGCGCGCATGTGAATAATATTTTTGAAGTTTACGAAAAAATGTAAACAGTCATTTTTGCGTTTTGGGTGATTTTAATATGAACAGGGTTGTTTGGTCAAAATTGCTAAATGACAATCTATTAACACCTATGAATTTCAATCATCAACATGAAATATATTTTTTAGATACTCTTTTTAGTGCCAACTTTGTTCAGATTAATTCATTTGTGAACCAGCTAAATAACATACTGGATCTTATTTTTGTCGATGAAAATTTAATTTCTCACTTATCTGAGTGTGAATTTCCTATCTGCAAATCGGACATGCATCACGTACCCTTATCTTTATTATTAAAATTCATTGAATTTGTACCTAACAACAATACCACTACAAATACTCCCTCCTACAATTTCAAAGATGCAAATTTTGATGCACTCAATTCGAGTATTGCTGAAATTGACTGGAAGTCTATTTTCTGTGCTAAAAAAGCCTCTGAATGCTTTGAAATTTTTCTGCTGCAGTTATCTGATATATTTAGTAGAAATTTCCCCCTTCTTCGAAGCAAAATACATAAATTACCCTGGTACAATACCAGGTTAAAAAAGCTTAAAAATCTTAGAAATAAGTATTTTAAGTTGTACAAAGCAACCAACGACTTTTCATTTAGAGATCGATATTTATTATACATGAATCAGTTCAATGTGCTTGATAAGTTTTTATATAATAAATACATCTCCCGTTTCGAAGAAGAGTTAAAGCAAAATCCCAAGGCCTTTTGGAACTTTGTCCGTACAAAAAAAGGTTGCTCCAATATTCCAACCTCTGTCAATTTTAATGGCATTAGTTCCAACAGTTTAGTGGAAACAGTGAACCTTTTTGCTGATTTTTTCAAATCTAATTTTGTTGTTGACTCTAATATTTCTGATGTTAGGGTTGGTTCTGATACAGCTAATTCCTTGGACTTTGGCTCATTATTGGTATCGGAATCAGATATTATTATTGGCATCTCGTCCCTACAATCTTCTTTAAAAAAAGATATTGATGGGCTGTCTTCTTTTTTGGTTAAAAAATGTAGTAGTTCGCTATGCGTGCCGTTGTGCCATATCTTTAATGTGTCATTGTCCACTGGTGTTTTCATTGATCGATGGAAATTGGCTTCTATTACTCCAATCTTCAAGTCTGGAAATAAGAGCGAGGTAGCAAACTACAGGCCAATCTCTAAACTATCAACCTGTTCAAAACTGTTTGAGAAAGTAGTAAAGGAGAAGTTGGCTTTTGCTATTAAAGGAATAATCGATCCATGTCAGCATGGGTTTGTTGCGTGTCGTTCAACACTGACAAACTTAGCTGTTTTTTCGCAATACTGTGTTTCTGCTTTTAAGGATGGGTATCAAGTTGATACTATATATACAGATTTCTCTAAGGCGTTTGATACAGTGTCCCACAAGATACTTCTTCAGAAACTTGAGTACATTGGTTTCCATTCAGATTTTCTGTCATGGTTAAAGTCATACCTGACAAACCGAATTTTATTTGTTGAAATCGAGAATATGAGGTCGTATGAGTTCTTGGCAACCTCTGGGGTGCCACAAGGTAGTATTCTCGGTCCAATCTTATTTGTTATCTTCATTAATGACGTCGTCTTATATTTAAAGCATTCAAATTATTTACTTTATGCTGATGATTTAAAACTGTTTAGGCGTATCACCACTGTATCTGATGCATTGCTCCTACAGAGAGATTTGGATGCTCTTAATGTGTGGGCTTTTAATAATCATCTGAGACTTAACAGTAGCAAATGTTGGCATATAACGTTTTCTAGATCTACAAGTGCGCTTACGTCAACATACTATATCGCTAATACATATCTTGCCTCGGTCAAAGAATTTCGTGATCTTGGTGTCATTTTCGACTCATCGTTCACTTTCGTTAACCATGTTAACTATCTTATACCAAAAGTGTATGCTAATTTAGCTTTTTTACGGCGTTATGCGAAGGATTTTAAGGACCCATACACTAGGAGTATATTGTATAATTCATTAGTACGATCTAAACTAGAGTACGCCTCTATCATATGGAATCCCATTTACAGCACATACTCTGCTAGAATTGAAAGGGTTCAACGTAAATTCATTCGATTCGCCCTCCTACCCCTTCATTTTGTTAATCCCCTACCACCTTATATAAACAGGTGCATGCTTATAAATGTTATGCCACTGCATGTCAGACGCTCAGTACAACATTTAATGTTTATTTACGATATTATCTCTGGTACTATTGATTGCTCAGCTCTGTTGGAGCAGGTAAATTTTCTAGTTCCTAGTAGATCTCTACGCTCTCATAATATATTCTACGGTGAAGTTCTGAGAACCAATTACCTTAGCTTTGCCCCTCTCACAAGAGGTCTCGAAGAGTTTAATAAAATTTCCAGAATGCTAAATCTTGACTTTGCAATGCCCAGGCCTTTGTTTAAGTTACGGATTGAGTCTTACTATCGAGAAAATTTATCTCATCCTTGAATTAATTAATTTTAGTTGCTTAGTTTTAAGTTAATTTGCAAACTGGTAGATCTAGTCAGTAAGGTTTCTGCCATTGACTCAATAAATATGAATATGAATATGAATATTATTAAGTTTACTATTTATAATTCAATATATTTTTAAAGCTTCTATTCCTCTTCTTGTTTTTGTTTTACCTACATTCAATGTAAGTATTCTCTTTTATTTTCTTTTCTCCTATCAAAAAAAGAACGTTTATATGTATACATACCTATTTATGCATGCATATACATAAATTATTTCTAAATAAATATTATATTATAGGTTAAGTAAATTTAAAATTTTGCAAATTTTAAGTGTTCATATGATTTAGAATCATGGTTATATTTAAGGTTAAGTTAAACTTTAGGGTCTCGAATATTTATAAATCCATGTGATTAGGAACTACGTTTATATTTTAGGTAAAGCTAAGTTTTAGTTGTTTGCATATTTATGTATTCGTATAAATATGGGTGGATATTTTAGCTTATTATAAATTTATGATTTCGCATATTTAAAATTCCATATTTGTACATATAAGTTTATATCTTAAGTTGAAGTAAAATTTTGAATACTCAGGAGATTTTGATGAAGTGTACAGCTTCTCTGCTAGTACCGCCTTGGTGAAGGTTTCTGTGGATTTAGACGGACTGGCTTTCATTGCATTTTTTTGGGTATTTATCTTATTTCTCTTGGATGATTATTTAATGGGGTGTATTAAGGGGTGCTTGTGATTCGCACAAGCAAACCACGTGGATTTATGACAAATGTATGTCGTATGAAAAATTGTTATTGAAATCTGGAGAAATAAAGAAAAAAAAACACGCACAACGCGGTTTTAGAAAAGGGGATATGGGCTTTAACTTATTTATTTTTATGAATTTAGGGATATTTATTTAAAAAAACTAAAGCACTCACCAAGTTAAATTGTATGTACCTATGTACGCTAGTGGGCTCCAGCCCAAAGTTAAATTTGAAAGATGAATTTTGCTTTACTATGTTGTAAAAAAAAAACGCGCACTGATTTTAATATCTTCTTGTATTATTAAAGAAAATCACTTTACATAGAAATATCACCCCGACCGAACTTACTTTTCGTGTTAAAGCAGCACTTTGTTTTTTGGTGTTGTCCGTCTAAAATCTCCAAGGGAAAAGAAAGATATTTGCTGGCGGAAATGGAGCCAGACCAGCATGTCAACCAAGTGTGTCGATAACATAGTACCTTACCATAAGTTTTTTTCTTATTTTGACGTTTATGAGTTACTGCAGATATTGAGCTACAGACAGTGGTGGCAGGATAAAAAAGTATAAAAAAAAAAATGTTTTTTTTTTTTTAACCGCAGCAGCAAACAGAAAAGCATAAGCTGTTTTTGGCCATGTACGACGGTACACATCACCCCACCTAGATTGCTGGTGCGGCTTAATTGTTGTCTCTAATATCTTTACTGTGATAAATTTCCCTTCTACCTGTACCAATATCTTCCAACTCGTACATAAAATAACCTTTTCGCGCAAGAGCTTTACATTTGATAAACTTTGGAGCTAGTTTGGCCGAAAACTTCTTCGATGCATCGCTTACGATGAAATTTCGCCTGAAAACATGGTAAACGATCTCAAAGCTTTTATCGTTGGTACGAAGATTGTAACGTTTCGAAGAACCCTCAAACGCTTTTGAAATATTTTCTGTGACTTTCTTTCGTATTAATTTGAGACTATCGCTTCTTTCGAGTGTGGTATCGTCCAAAGTCTCCAATTTCCGTAGTAGCGCATAATCGCCAGCGTGAGACATCATCTGCTGTCCAAACAGTGCAAAATAAGGAGATACTCCAATAGTTTGGTGATGAGAGCTTCTGAGAGCTTTAGCAATTTCTGAGATATTTGTATCCCAGTGTGTTTGATAGTTTTTGAGGTAAGATCTTATACCAGCAATTATAGGGTGGTTTACACGCTCGCTTGCATTGGCTTGCGGACTATACAAAGCGGTATAAACATGTCTAATTCCACGGGCCGACAACAAGGTATTAAATTGCGAGGATCTAAATTGCTTTCCATTATCACTCATTACAATTTCGGGAGTTCCGAAAATATTAAAAACATCACGCAAATAGTCACAAATGGAGGAAGTGTTGAACTTTTTGACAGTTTTTAAAAGGGGAAACCTTGTTAAATGGTCTAAAACTATGAATATGCCTATGTGTCCCTACTTGGATCTTGGGTAAGGTCCAAGAAAGTCAACATGTAACTTCTGAAACGGTCTTTGTACCGTGTACTGTGCGGACATTGGTGGTCTTAGCGTAAAATTGGGCGATTTGCTTTGCTTACATGTTTCGCATCGGCTAACATAATCTTTGACATCAACTGTCATATTTGGCCAATACAAATTATTGCGTAATCGCTCCAATGTTTTCGCAATCCTCAAAATTTTGTCGTGACAGGCAATCGGGCACTACATTAAGGGAACCTTTCCTATGTTTGATATTGAATTTGAATCCTTGCAGTTTCAAAGACCAACGTGCTAGTCGGCTGGATAGATCTGTTTGTCGCATAAGCCACTGCAAGCTAGCATGGTCAGTAACTATAGTGAACTCTTGCCCTTCAACATAAGCTCTAAATTTCTTTAAACTAAGCAGAGCTGCTAGACAATCGAGCTCAGTAACACTATAGTTACTTTGGGCTTTATTCAACTTTTGCGAGTAATATGCTATTGGTACCTCAACATTTTCATCATTATTTTGAATCAGCACTGCTCCAACTCCTAACTTACTCGCGTCGCACTGAATTATAAACGGTTTATTGTAATCTGGGCTAGCCAATACTGGTGCTGTGCAAAGCTGTTTTTTCAGTGTGTCGAAAGCTTGCTGGGCTTCGCTGTTCCAGTTAAATCCTTTCCCTTTCTTTAATAAATTTGTAAGTGGGCTTGTCAATGCAGCAAAATTATCTATAAAACGGCGGTACCAGCCCGCCATTCCTAAAAATTTCCTAACTTGTTTGATATTTGTAGGAACCGGGTATTCAATAGCAGCTGCAATCTTTTCGGGGTCAGTACGCATTGTTCCATTGCCCACAATATATCCCAAATATTTCACTTCCTCAGTACAGAATTTGCTTTTGTTGACGTTTATAGTCAACCCAGCTTTCCTTAGACATAGAGCAACTTCAGCTAAAACGGACATGTATGTTTCAAAACTTTCGGACACAATTAGTAGGTCGTCTAAATAGACGAAAACTTGGTTTCTTAACTTGGGTGGGATTACGCGATCCATCAAGCGACAAAGTGCTTGTGGGGCATTACAAAGACCGAAAGGCATGATGCGGTATCGGTAAAGCGGGCGATTTGGGACTGTGAAACAGGTGTAATCTCGGGACTGTTCGGCAAGGGGAATTTTCCCAAAAGGCACGCCGTAAGTCTAGTGAACTTATAAATTCTGCCTTGGATATTCTACTAAGAATCTCATCAGTGTGGGGGAGGGGATATGCGTCTGTTTGGATACGGACTGTTTGGAGCTTCTTCGATTACACCTAACTTAATGATTTCATCAATTTCAGCATGTTCGAGCTTCTCGACAGCTGGTGAAATCGGAAAATAGCGCTGCTTTATCCATTGGGTTCGAGTTGTATCTCGTAATCTATTAAGGACGTTTTTCCTAAGCCTTCTTTTTCGAAACTAGGAAATCTGTTTTTGATTAAATTTAATTGGTGCTGTTGTTCAATGTTTAAAGGAACTACATTTTCGTCAATATTACAATTTTGGTTAAGTGAAATTTCAGATATAATATGGGGGGCGATTTGGAATTTAAGCCAAAAGTCAATTCCCTAATATCAAATCTGGGGACATCGAAAAATGTTATAATCTCTGTTTTATTTTTGTACTTGACTGAGAGGTCTATGGCACAGAAAACTAATTGTTGTTTTCCATCAGCTGTGCATATTGAAATTTTGTGGTTTCGAAGTGGTTGCTTGGAAATTTTTTCGGCTGACAAACCTCCTAAGCAAGAGACTTGCGCCCCGCTATTTAAAGGGCCTAATTGGTCGCTTTCTAACAGCCTTACTTTTGCATACGGTCGCAAATCATTTTCTTTCTGCTGGAGTGAACAAATAAATGTTTTAAGTTTTCTTTGATTCGTTTTTACTTTTTTCCAAAAAATTTTCATACGCAATGACGAGCGGCTAGGACTCTCATATCGATCATGGTCGGAATTAAATATTCTATTTCTCACCTCATTATATCTTTTTAAACGTTCTTCATAAGGAATAATTTGCTTTCTCACAGGATCTACGTAAGCTTTGGTATCACCAGTGCGCATACTTGATGCTACGCAGCTAGTTCGATGTTGAATACTTATTTTTGTTTTATTGTTGTTGTCTATCGTTTGTTGTCGTTGCGAGGTATCTGTCGGGATTCCTCGCTCGGTTTGTAGTTTCCCGGACTACATTTCGGGCATTTAGGGCGGTATGTATTTGCGGCGCCACAACCGTAGCAAAATACCGTACGTTCCTCGAGGCAATCAAAGTACCTATGACCCTCTTTATTACATTTCCAACAACCAGGTTTTAGCTTCATAGCTGTCTGAGAAACTACATCTACTTCAGCAAAATAATTTTTTTCTATCTCACCGTTATCATAATCTTGCTCGAGATAAGCTTCATGAACTTGTGTTCTTGGCATCGGTCTTGAGCTATTATTTTGGGACAAAGGCGTAACTTTAGCAATAACGCTGGCCAGGTCACGCGTTCAACAGACCTACGATAGCTCCAATACCAATATTTGGCCTCATTAATAAATAAACTTTGCACGTGTTCGCAAAGGACATTAAAATTGCCGTTCAGAGTGTCGATCACTAGTAACTCTATTCGGGATAAAAAGCTATCTGCTGGTAATCTTGATGTGCCATCAAACTTCACATCCCAACTAGATATTAACTGCGCTATCCTACCTGTGTAAGGAACAGTGTACGGTTCACTCAGTCGCATTTGATCAATCTGGTTATGAAAATATGTGTTACTTTGGTTTAGCTATGGGGCGCATCTCTAGGCCACACTGGTGTAGACCTATTTGGAGGGTGTTGAGCCGTAGAAACATTAGCCGGCTGATTAAGGTCGTTAACTACAGGTGGTACAGGATTAAGGTTCATTCTTTCTAAAAGGGAGGACAGAGAGCTTTCTATTCTTCGCTCTATGATTTGAGCTCTAAGCCTTCAAGGACAGTCTCTGATCTAGCTGATATAATAGCTGAAACCATGTTTCTAATCCGAGATTCGTCATCATTTGCTGGTGGTACGTCACCACCATGTGCTCCTTCAACTGACAAGCTATTGGCATTTTCGGCTCTTTGTTGCAGCTCATGCTGATCTTCCCTATTGGACTTTTGGAGGTTTCCACTCCCACTAGTATTACCCGAGCTCCCCTGAAACATAGTCACTGACCTAGTATTAACTCCTGTATTCGGGCTAAACTCCCTACTGCGGCAAGGAGCTTTACACAGTGGGCAGGAAGAATTATTTTTAAGCCACGACAACAAGCACCTCCTATGAAAACGGTGATCACACGCGGTAGTGAGAACGTTGTCCCGATTGGCAAACGACTTTCTACAAACAAAACAATCAGCATGCAGGGGTACGTGTTCGTCGCTATGACGTAATGGCATATTAATATAATATTATAAAGATTATATTCGCATTCACAAAAAAAATATTTACAAATCATAAATTTTCTTATTTAATGTAGCGAAAAATCTAAATTTATCAAAGCCAAAAAAAAATGTCTTCAAAATAATTCAGTTTGAGACCGTGGGAGTCTCTGTGGTGGTAACGTGGCAAGAAGTTTAGTTTGGAATCGGAATCATATTGTGTCGTGGCATGCAACGTTTCAAAAAAAACAACTTCAAAAACAATCGGTTGTGGTTTATTTTATTTAAAACCACATGTTCCAGAACATTTTCTGAACGTATGTATAGAAAACGAGAATTCTAAAAATGTTATAACCAGGACTGGCATCTCTCGAACGAGTTCGAGATGTACTTAATATTCGAAAAATTGTCTTTCAATTTCTTTTGGTAAGTAGCACGTGAACCTCTGGTAAGTCAACTGGCATAAAGCCTTAATGATCAAATTTGCAAGAGTATATCGCGTAATTTTGTACTAGTCCAAAAGAAAAGCAGTGCTTAAATAATTTTCTGAATACGGTTCTTTAATGAGGTACGCATCTTTTGGCTTATAGCCAGTAGGATCGTTAATTCCATCAAGAAGTCCTCGCATCCATTAAAAAAGAATTATTTAAACACAACTATAAGCAAAATTAAAAAAAATAAAAAAAAAGGTTGAAATATATAAAACGCAAAGCGGAAAAACTAATTGATTCTAAGGGAGAATCCATAAATTTGGAGCTATGAATAATTAAAAGCAACCAAGGGTTGCCTTTCTTCTATCAGGCCCCACGTTGGGCGCCATTTATGTTATATGTCTGTATACACTGACTAGTTATGATAATTCGTAGAGTGGAAGAAAAGCAGAACTTAAGGCAAGTGCAATGATCACGGTGTTTACACTGGCGTTTAAGCCCGGAGCTTCAGTTCCGTGGTATTCGAAAAACGCGATCACTACACAACACTGCTTTTCCCAGTCAGTGCCCAAATACAACAATAATTATATTTGCACACTGGGATTACTATCAAACTGAAATAAAAACCGAACCATCGTAGTTGCCACAATTCGCCAATATGACTTACCCAAACTTACCATTCATGCCTGGCAGCTCGTTTACAAACGTTTGCTGGCTGCCTCCATACCCACCCTACCAATGGCCTTTTTGTTGTTGCTAAGGCCCCAGCACATAAAGCGCACTTAAGTCACACCATGCACCAATACGTTACCACCGACATCCCGTTTGCCTCAAACCAAATAAAAAGGAATCAGTTACCCATTCCAACAAATTATTATTTAAATCAAAATAGTTCAAAGTTTACATCCTTAGTCTTATTCACTTTAATCTTAACTATTTTTATAGGGAGTCTGAAAATTAAAACAATTTAATTTGCATACATATAACATTTCTATTAATTTAAATTTAAGTAGAACCTGAGTTACTCTCTCCTTAACTTGACGATTTTGTGAATTACAAGCAACGTTACATAAATATATGTATATATACGCGTATATATGTGCACACAAGAATGTATATAAGGAGTAACGAAAAGGTAAACAAAACATTAATGAAAATAAAGAAATAATTATCAACTGCGTATACTTATATGCATATATACGTGCTTATATATGTACATTTTTATAGTTATGATTTCTTTTAAGATTATAATAAAAATATTATAATTACCAAAAATTCATGTAGCCAAATCACTTATTTGGTTACAAAGAAGAAAATTAGGAAATCAAAAAGGAAAAGGTTTAAATTATTTCGAAGTTTTATATGAACCTACATAGGGTCGAAGGCCTTCTAACTTGTGGTCCCTGCTCCACTCATATAATGGAAAATCTATAAATTCGGAGATTCCCTAATTTTGGCTTCATTCTATAGCCAAATAAACAAACAAAGTTTTAAACTAATAGCTTAAACATTACTCATATATTTTTTTGTTCTGTTTTTTCGCAAATGGGAGTAACCCTTACTTGATGTATTGGAATTGTAGGTATGTAAATTTGTACTTACAAGAAACAAAACCTACTCTCAATATTAGGATCAAACCAGGTTGCACCATAATCTCTCAAACATGTATGCTTACGATTTGACCAACTTTTGATTGGCACATGTTTTAGATCATATGTTTTTTTTTTTATTCTTTTCACACTAACAGCAACAATATTGAGGTAGGTAAGTTACATTTACTATTTAATAGTAATACTTTCTAAGGAGTTTGTACAGTGCGTATGAAATTGAATCGCCCTTACCAACTATTTATAACTAATCATCAATTTAATATTATTAAGTTTACTAGTTACAATTCAATATATTTTTATAGCTTCTATTCCTCTTCTTGTTTTTGTTTTGTTTTTATTTTCTTTTCTCCTATCAAAAAAAGAACGTTTATATGTATACATACCTATTTATGCATGCATATACATAAATTATTTCTAAATAAATATTTTAGGTTAAGTAAATTTTAGGATTTTGCAAATTTTAAGTGTTCATATGATTTAGAATCATGGTTGTATTTAAGGTTAAGTTAAACTTTAGGGTCTCGAATATTTATAAATCCATGTGATTAGGAACTACGTTTATATTTTAGGTAAAGCTAAGTTTTAGTGGTTTGCATATTTATGTAGGCGGTCACCGTGGTGTGATGGTGGCGTGCTCCGCCTATCACACCGTATGCCCTGGGTTCAACTCCCGGCCAAAGCAACATCAAAATTTTAGAAATAAGATTTTTCAATTAGAAGAAAGTTTTTCTAAGCGGGGTCGCCCCTCGGCAGTGTCTGGCAAGCGCTCCGATTGTATTTCTGCCATGAAAAGCTCTCAGTGAAAACTCATCTGCCTTGCAGATGCCGTTCGGAGTCGGCATAAAACATGTAGGTCCCGTCCGGCCAATTTGTAGGGAAAAATCAAGAGGAGCACGACGCAAATTGGAAGAGAAGCTCGGCCTTAGATCTCTTCGGAGGTTATCGCGCCTTACATTTTTTTTTTTTTATTTATATTTATGTATTCGCATAAATATGGGTGGATATTTTAACTTATTTTAAATTTATGATTTCGTATATTTAAAATTCCATATTTGTACATATAAGTTTATATTTTAAGTTGAAGTAAAATTTTGGATACTTAGGAGATTCCAACCATCACTGTTGATGAAGTGTACAGGTTCTTTGCTAGTACCGCCTTGGTGAAGGTTTCTGTGAATTTAGGCGGGCTGGCTTTCATTGCATTTTTTTGGGTATTTATCTTATTTCTCTTGGATGATTATTTAATGGGGTGTATTAAGGGGTGCTTGTACTCCGAATACAAAATTTGTACCCGGATAATAACCAAATACAACAGGATCAGCAAGGTTTTCAGCCAGCTAACGTTCCATCCATTCGCCAGGATAAAATAACGACCATTATACAAAACTGGCATGTAAAATTTGACGGTTCAGCTGACGGACTAACTTGCAACGAGTTCATATATCGAGTCCATGCGCTGACAGCGGAAAGTTTAAAAAACAATTTTAATGCAGTTTGCAAAAATTTACATATTTTGCTTGCTGGTAAAGCCAAAACCTGGTATTGGCGGTATCACAAACAAGTACCCCCCATACGAATGGAAGAGCACGAATTAGTTTGCTAACTAGGAATTTGCATCCCGATATCCGACATGAGCTTCCATATGTCCCTGTACTTTCAGTAGCACATCTACGAAAGTTAATACAAATGAGGGAAAATCTGTTAAATGAAGCCACATATCGACGAACACCCATACCCTGGACCAATCCGCCGACAAATGTTCCGAGACGTAATGTTGCATCGTTAGAGGCAGGTGAAATGGAAAAAATAAGTTCTGATTTGGAGGAAACACAAGTATCGGCAGTGGAGTTACCATCCGGTCACATCCGGCACCTAATCTGTTGGAACTTTGATAAAGAAGGTCACCCATGGGATATGTGCACTAAGGTACGCAACATTTTTAGTTACGGATGTGGTGCTAAAAATGTATACAAACCCCAATGCGAAACTTACATATCCAGGCCAAAAAACCCCTCAGAGAAGACGTTCGATCACAAGCGAACGTCCAGCAACCTGAAAAATTAGAGTTAAACGGTGAAAAAAATTCCAAATAATTCCGACAGTTATTTAAGATTCGACCAAACGTTAGGTGTAGACAACTACCACAAATATAAAATTCCAAACGAAAGCTCGATTCAAGGCTTTCGATAAACTCATTTAACCGCGCAAACCATTACATGAGCGAATACGTAACTATATTGAGGCAAGGAACAGAATTTTCTAGGATCATCCTGAACCTAATAAATCTTCAATAAAAACCAAAAGATCAACCTTGTGACATAGGTGCTTTTGGAAAGCAGTTAAAGACAGGAAAAAGATGTTAATATCGTCTATTTTAAATGAAGAAGATGCTAGGTATTATGCAAAAGTAAAGCTTCTTGACCGCGAAATGTTCGGATTGCTAGATACTGGTGCGAATATCAGTTGTATAGGTTCTAGTTTAGCTAAAGAGGATTTGTCAAACTTATCCGAGTTCCGAAAATTTAAATCTAATGTCAAGACAGCAGATGAGAAACCTCAAACAATAACTGGTTATCTTGATATAAATATAGAATACAAGGCAAAAATTAAAAGGATAAAGCTTTATATAATTCCATCTATGAGCCAAAACCTAATTTTAGCAATTGATTTCTGGAAGTTGTTCGAGTTGGCTTCAAGCATAATTAGTAGTCTTTCTTCCAACGACAAATGTGAAAGTAGTTCAGATAGGGTTAACCCACATATAAACGAAAACTATAAATCTATTTTGTATCCGCTTACCGAGGGTCAACGTCAGCGTTCATTGCGACGCCAGCGATCACGGGATAGGTGCCGTTTTAATACAACTATACAGTGAAGGAAATGAACGCCCAACAACCTTTATGTCAAAGAAATTAAACTCTGCCCAAAGGAACTATAGCGTTACGGAACGTGAGTGTTTGGCAGCAATAGCAGCAATAGAACGCTTTAGGTGTTACATAGAAATGCAAGTATTTGAGATTATTACAGACCACTCCATCTCGTGTGGCTTATGAGGCAACCAAAGTTATGTGGCCGCTTGGCAAGGTGGGCTCTTAAGCTGCAAAGTTATACATTTTCTGTTAGCCATAGAAAAGGAAAGGATAATATAGTTCCCGATGCACTGTCTAGGATGCATTGCGAAGAGCTGTTTTCGTTAGAGATTGAATCAGAAATCGATCTGGATTCTATTTACTTTTCTAGTGAACAATACCAAGCCTTAAAATCAAAGATTTCTGAAAACCAAGAGAAATTTCCGGACATTAGGGTCGTAGATAAATTTGTTTACATACGCACAGAGCATTCAGATGGTACGCCTGTCGCCGAAGAATGCGCCTGAAAATTGTGGATCCCTAGTGAACTTTGTAAAGATGTCATATCGCATACTCACGACCATATTATTTTTTCTCACGGCGGGATTCATAAGACACTGGATATTATACGCCGCAAGTTCTATTGGCCAAGATTAGTTCGAGATGTTAAAACATACGTAGGTAATTGTGAAGTGTGCAAATCGACCAAAACTCCAAATGTTATATTGCGACCACCAATGGGAAATCAAGTTAGTACTGATCGTCCTTTTCAAAGAATTTATGTAGACATTTTAGGACCTTTTCCCCGTAGCAAAGCAGGTCATATCGGACTCTTAATTGTGCTGGATCACATGTCCAAATCCCACTGGCTGTGTCCGCTAAAAAAATTTACGTCTTCAGATATAATTGAATTCCTTCAAAAGAACATTTTTCATACATATGGAGTACCAGAAACTCTTGTCAGTGACAATGGGTCACAATTCAAATCCAACGATTTTGAAGCATTTCTCACGAAGTATGGAGTTAAGCATGTATATACAGCGCTATATTCGCCACAAGCGAATGCTTCAGAACGTGTGAACCGTACATTGATCGCTGCCATTAGAGCCTATTTAAAGGATGACCACAGGGAATGGGACACAAATTTAACCTTTATCAGTTGTGCGCTTCGGAACTCAATACATCATATGAATTGTTACGCAAAGCGCATACGCTAGATGAACCTTGCATACAACTAGCTAGAGACGATATATTATCCCTTGGCCGTGCCAAGTTGAAGAAAAATTTAACAAATGCCTATCATTGTAATGAAAGGCAATACAATCTACGAGCCAAGCCTATATCATTTAGAGTAGGACAAGAAGTATTCCGTCGTAATTTTGCACAAAGTAATTTCGAGAAGAATTTCAATGCAAAATTAAGCAAAGCTTTTATAAAAGCGAGAGTTCATCAGAAGCTGGGTAATTTCTACTACCTCTTAGAAGATTTGCAAGGGAAGATCGTGGGAACGTTTCATGCCAAAGATATCAAAGTTTGATCGCCCCTTTTCAGTCCAATTCACCGGTTTAAAATAAATCGTGAATTATCCAGTTTGTAATGTGCGATTTCAGAAATTTTAGTTTTTTTAAGCAATTAATTTCCAGCGTATTAACGCAAAATCATCCTAGTTCGAAATTGTAATAGAGTAGAGTTTCGTTAAACTTCAATCTGATTTTCATATGATGGAAGTCATATGCTGATCAAAGGAAATGAAAGAAAAGAGACAAGAATGAGGTTTGGCTTTCGTTCCGCTTATCGACATTCCTTCTTTTGGATTTGATCTTCACCCGAGACGGACGTCAAAAACTCTTCAACCTTTTTGGTAAGTTGGAAATTTTTTTGATGTGTTAATTTTTATAAAAAAAGGGTTTAGTAAATGCTAACTTAAATATTTTAATAAGTAAAAATAAAAATTTAGATATGTTAAAGCTTCCTTTAAAAAGGGTTTGGTGTACATATGAAAAGTGTGTGAACATTTTTATACTCAGTTGAGCAGAGCTCACAGAGTATATTAAGTTTGATTGGATAACGGTTGGTTGTACATATATAAAGGAATCGAGATAGATATAGACTTCCATATATCAAAATAATCAGGATCGAAAAAAAATTTGATTGAGCCATGTCCGTCCGTCCGTCCGTCCGTCCGTCCGTTAACACGATAACTTGAGTAAATTTTGAGGTAACTTGATGAAATTTGGTATGTAGGTTCCCGAGCACTCATCTCAGATCGCTATTTAAAATGAACGATATCGGACTATAACCACGCCCACTTTTTCGATATCGAAAATTTCGTAAAACCGAAAAAGTGCGATAATTCATTACCAAAGGCAGATAAAGCGACGAAACTTGGTAGATGAGTTGAACTTATGACGCGGAATAGAAAATTAGTAAAATTTTAGACAATGGGCGTGGCACCGCCCACTTTTAAAAGAAGGTAATTTAAAATTTTTGCAAGCTGTAATTTGTCAGTCGTTGAAGATATCATGATGAAATTTGGCAGGGACGTTACTCCTATTACAATATGTACTCCTAATAAAAATTAGCAAAATCGGAGAAGGACCACGCCCACTTTTAAAAAAAATTTTTTTTTAAAGTAAAATTTTAACAAAAAATTTAATATCTTTACAGTATATAAGTAAATTATGTCAACATTCAACTCCAGTAATGACATGGTGCAACAAAATACAAAAATAAAAGAAAATTTCAAAATGGGCGTGGCTCCGCCCTTTTTCATTTAATTTGTCTAGGATACTTTTAACGCCATAAGTCGAACAAAAATTAACCAATCCTTTTGAAATTTGGTAGGGGCATAGATTTTATGATGCTAACTGTTTTCTGTGAAAACGGGCGAAATCGGTTGATGCCACGCCCAGTTTTTATACACAGTCTTCCGTCTGTCCTTCCGCATGGCCTTTAACACGATAACTTGAGTAAATTTTGAGGTAGCTTGATAAAATTTTATATGTAGGTTCCTGAGTACTCATCTCAGATTGTTATTTAAAATGAACAATATCGGACTATAACCACGCCCACTTTTTCGATATCGAAAATTTCGTAAAACCGAAAAAGTGCGATAATTCATTACCAAAGACAGATAAAGCGACGAAACTTGGTAGATGAGTTGAATTTATGACGCAGAATAGAAAATTAGTAAAATTTTGGACAATGGGCGTGGCACCGCCCACTTTTAAAAGGAGGTAATTTAAAATTTTTGCAAGCTGTAATTTGTCAGTCGTTGAAGATATCATGATGAAATTTGGCAGGGACGTTACTCCTATTACTATATGTACGTCTAATAAAAATTAGCAAAATCGGAGACGGACCACGCCCACTTTTAAAAAAAAATTTTTTTTTTAAGTAAAATTTTAACAAAAAATTTAATATCTTTACAGTATATAAGTAAATTATGTCAACATTCAACTCCAGTAATGACATGGTGCAACAAAATACAAAAATAAAAGAAAATTTCAAAATGGGCGTGGCTCCGCCCTTTTTCATTTAATTTGTCTAGGATACTTTTAACGCCATAAGTCGAACAAAAATTAACCAATACTTTTGAAATTTGGTAGGGGCATAGATTTTATGATGTTAACTGTTTTCTGTGAAAACGGTCGAAATCGGTTGATGCCACGCCCAGTTTTTATACACTGTCGTTCGTCTGTCCTTCCGCATGGCCGTTAACACGATAACTTGAGCAAAAATCGACATATCTTTAATGAACTTAGTTCACGTACTTACTTGAACTCACTGTATTTTGGTATGAAAGATGAACGAAATCCGACAATGACCACGCCCACTTTTTCGATATCGAAAATTACGAAAAATGAAAAAAATGCCATAATTCTATACCAAATACGAAAAAAGGGATGAAACATGGTGAGGTAATTGGATTGGTTTATTGACACGAAATATAACTTTAGAAAAAACTTTATGAAATGGTTGTGACACCTACCATATTAAGTAGAAGAAAATGAAAAAGTTCCGCAAGGCGAAATAAAAAACCCTTAAAATCTTGGCAGGTATTACATATATAAATAAATTAGCGGTATCCAACAGATGATGTTCTGGGTCACCCTGGGTCGCGATCTGGAAAACGCCTTCACATATACAACTACCACCACTCCCTTTTAAAACTCTCATTAATACCTTTAATTTGATACCCATATCGTACACACACATTCTAGAGTCACCCCTGGTCCACCTTTATGGCGATATTTCGAAACGGCGTCCACCTATAGAACTAAGGCCCACTCCCTTTTAAAATACTCATTAACACCTTTCTTTTGATACGCCTATTGTACAAACAAATTCTAGGGTCACACCTGGTCCACCTTTATGGCGATATCTCGAAACGGTGTCCACCTCTGGAACTAAGCATCACTCCCTTTTAAAATACTCATTAACACCTTTCTTTTGATACCCATATTATACAAACAAATTCTAGGGTCACCCCTGGTCCACCTTTATGGCGATATCTCGAAACGGCGTCCACCTATGGAACTAAGGATTACTCCCTTTTAAAATACTCATTAACATCTTTCGTTTGATACCAATATTGTACAAACGCATTCTAGGGTCACACCTGGTCCACCTTTATGGCGATACCCCGAAAAGGCGACCACCTATACAACTACCACCACTCCCTTTTAAAACCCTCCTTAATACCTTTAATTTGATACCCATATCGTACAAACAAATTCTAGGGTCACACCTGGCCCACCTTTATGGCGATATCTCGAAACGGCGTCCACCTGTGGAACTAAGCATCACTCCCTTTTAAAATACTCATTAACAGCTTTCTTTTGATACCCATATTGTACAAACAAATTCTAGGGTCACCCCTGGTCCACCTTTATGGCGATATCTCGAAACGGCGTCCACCTATGGAACTAAGGATTATTCCCTTTTAAGATACTCATTAACACCTTTCTTTTGATACCCATATTGTACAAACAAATTCTAGGGTCACCCATGGTCCACCTCTATGGCGGTATCTCGAAACGGCGTCCACCTATGGAACTAAGGATTACTCCCTTTTAAAATACTCATTAACACCTTTCATTTGATACCCATATCGTACAAACAAATTCTAGAGTCAACCCTGATCCACCTTTATGGCGATATCCCTAAATGGCGTCCACCTATAGAACTATGGCCCACTCCTTCATAAAATACTCTTTAATGCCTTTCATTTGATACACATGTCATACAAACACATTCCAGGGTTTCCCCCGGTTCATTTTCCTACATGGTTATTTTCCCTTATGTTGTCACCATAGCTCTCAACTGAGTATGTAATGTTCGGTTACACCCGAACTTAACCTTCCTTACTTGTTGTATGTACATAAAACCTTATCTAAAGAAAAGTTCTTCCGAGGCAAAGCAAAGCTTATGCCGAAATTATTTAATCAAAAACTACATTAAATTTCACTATTCAAAAATTTTCGTAGATTTCGAATCTAAAGATTCAAAAAAATCTTTTCAACCCTCTTTTAGAAAAGTATACCTTAGTACAGGTTTAATTTTACTTTTTAGTAACTCCAAAAAAATATTTCTATTAAACTATAATAAAGAGTTTTCTGAAATAATAGATTATTCATGTGTGAGACATGCGTTTGGTGGGAGAGAAACCGCTTGGGTACAGTTTCCACGCTCCCACCACAAGCTAAAACAATTTTTGCAAAAAAAAAAAAAACACGAAGGAGAAGGCGAAAGAAGGGAGGAGATCGCCAGACAAACTAGTGAAACCATGCGGACGGAAGAATACACACGTTACCACAAGAATCACGACTTATATAATAAAATCGAGTGCGGTTGTCGAATAAAAAAATAATAATAAAAATTAATAAATTTGTTTATCGAGTTAAAAAGCTGAACATGTCAGCCAAAAATCAAGAATAATTCGCAAGAAGTGTAGAAAAAATAGGAGATCAAAGTGAGAATATTTCCACAATAAGGGAACCATAAAAAAAGTAAAAATTAAAGAAACATTTTTGAAGAAGTACTAGGTAAAAAGGTGAACATATTTACATATAGATAAAAGAAAGCTATAAAGAAAAGCAAAAAAAAATTACGGAAAATTTTAAAGTGAAAACATGTAAAAAAGCAAAAAAAAGGGCAAAGATAAAGACCTATGTAGGACAAAGAAAAGAAAGCACAGAGAATAAAGTGATTAAGAAAAAGTGAAATCAAAGTCGTTCACAAAAAAAACAAAAAAACAAAAAAAAATATATATACAAACTATTTTTAATTGCTTATAATTGCTTTAAAATCATTAGAAATAATAAATTTTAGTGAATATGAAAAGACAAAGCATATACTTTGGTTCCATTTCAGTTGAAATCAAAACGATGTGAAATGAAATAAATGCAACTGATATTAAGTAAAACAACATTATTAGCTAAATTTCCAAAAAGGTTAATACGTAAATATCACAGCACAAAAACATAAGTGTTTAAGCTTACAAAATCGTCTAACGATAGAAGCACTACACAAAAAGTATATATGTACATGGCTACGTAAAATTGTTCGAAAAGTTACGTTTAAACAAGCAAAAAAAAATAAAAATAATAAAAGGAACATTTTCATTTAGTGGCGTATATAGAAAACACAAACTATGCATAAGCGATTCTAAGAGCTAGAAAAGTTATACAATATGCACAAAGTTGTTCGTGAAAGCGAAATAATAAGCCTTTGGTTGGGTCAACATTTGTAAAAGTGCGGAGTTGAGTTTAAAAAGCTTAAACAAATTGCATAATTGAAAATTCAAAACAAAATATATATATACAAAAACAAAATATATAATTAAATTATTCTGGCCACCCTAATTGTTTCTCGGCGGTCATAACACATATACACGTACATTACTTCTTTTACAAGCTGATCAACACGCATACATACATGGAAGCACTTTCATCGTGGGCTGTATCTCCATTCATGTAAGTTAACATTCATTGCTTCAACTCATATAATTTGTATCACTACTCAGAGAGCACATCATATTCAGTCAGGGTTTCATGCAAAATCTTTCGTATGATAAAGTTCGATGCGAACATTTTGTTGGATTGGGCTGATTGAGTTTGATTGAGTATAAAATCAAAGGGGATAAATCAGGCATGCTTAACCAACGAAACGATATCATTTCGTTACGATAATCAACGTTAATAAACGAAACGAAGTCATTTCGTTTCGTTTATTAACGTTAAGAACGTCAAAATAACGTTAATTTGACGATCTTAACGTTAATAAACGAAACGAAATGACTTCGTTTCGTTTATTAACGTTGATTATCGTAACGAAATGATATCGTTTCGTTGGTTAAGCATGCCTGGGATAAATCAACAAGAGACATCACTTAACATGTTTGCTTCGAACCCAAACTACTCGCTGATTAAGATTGGGGTTACTGACATTTCTTTTTAAGGCTGTCCGCAAAAACACGGCGAAAACCACAGTTGCCACTTCGGACTCTGTTTGGTGCGCTGGTACCTTTTTGTCAATTTTGGTGCTTTTTAAGCAAGTAGCCACGATTTTGATATTTTTGTCTTTTTCACTACTGCACAGATTCAAAAATCGTTCAATCATTTAATTGTAGCAGAACAAATGCTATTCCGGCACATAAAGGACTAATGTCGGATTTTCCAAAAAACAAAATTTGTATATATGTACATATGTAGCTGATGAAACAACGGACTTATCAGAACGAGATGTCTAGTTTTGGTGGTTAGATGTTTCGATCGATTAACAAACAAATTTCGTTATAGATTTTAGTCACAAGTTGAGCCTAGTAAAAGTGATACAACACTGAATTAAAAATTTATTTCAAAATCACGTTGGCTTCTTGGTAATTTTATAAATCTTGCATTGATGGAGCCAATAAGATGGCCAGCGAAAAAATTAATTGAAAACAAAATTTTACACTTAGTGTATTCAGGCTGTTGAAGCCAAACGCCTTCAATAGTTGGGAACCACTGGTGTTTCTTGTTGTTGTTGTAGCAATGCTCGCCCCACCTAATAGCCGCGACCGATCACAAATTGTCATCAATATCCTCTAACGGGAGTCCAAGGAAACTTGCCGTTTCAACAGGGGAGGACCATAAGGAAAGGGGTGTTAGAGGCGTTGGTTCCACATTACAATTAAAGAGATGGTTGGTGTCATGTGGGGACACATTGCAAGCAGGGCATACATTTTGCATGTCGGGGTTGATTCTGGATAGGTAAGAGTCTAACCTGTTACAGTATCCAGAACGAAGTTGAGCAAGAGTGACACGCGTTTCCCTGGGGAGTATGCGTTCCTCTTCTGCGAGTTCTGGATATTTTTCTTCAAGTACTGGATTCACCGGGCAATTCCCGACATAAAGGTCCGACGCCTGTCTATGGAGTTCACCAAGGACCTGCTTGTGTTTTCCGCTTCATACGGCTGGGTTCTCAGGTGCCGTATTTCCTCAAAATGCTTACGGAGATGACTCCTTAGGCCCCTAGGCGGTGCTGGTTCGTCAATCAGATGTCTGTTGGGATGCCCAGGTTTCTGGGTATTCAACAGAAACTGTTTGGTCAGCATCTCATTTCTCTCCCTGATGGGGAGTATTCTCGCCTCATTATGCAGATGGTGTTCTGGGGACATAAGAAGACAGCCCGTGGCGATTCTGAGAGCAGTATTTTGGCAGGCCTGTAGTTTCTTCCAGTGGGTGGTTTTTAGGCTTGGCGACCATATGGGTGACGCGTAGCACGTAATCGGCTGGCTAATTGCTTTGTATGTGGTCAAGAGCGTTTCTTTATCTTTTCCCCAGGTACTGCCAGCAAGGGATTTGAGGATTTTATTACGGCTCTGAATTCTTGGAACAATTGCGGTTGCGTGCGCACCAAAATGTAGATCCTGATCAAACGTCACACCCAAGATTTTGGGGTGTAGGACAGTCGGTAGCGTAGTGCCATCGACGTGGATGTTCAATATGGTCGACATTTGGGGCGTCCATGTTGTAAATAAGGTCGCGAAAGATTTAGTCGGTGACAATGAGAGGTTTCGCGATGCGAAAAAACTGGAGAGATCAGGGAGATAGCCGTTTATTTTATTGCATAGCTCATCGATCTTTGGGCCTGGGCCTGTGGCCACTATTGTGCAGTCATCGGCGTAGGAAACGATTGTGACTCCTTCCGGTGGTGAAGGTAGCTTAGATATGTAGAAAGTAAACAAAAGCGGGGATAGGACACCACCCTGTGGCACCCCTTGTTTAATTCTCCTTTGTTTTGATGTTTCGTTTCTGAATTGCACCGATGCCTGCCGACCACCCAGATAATTTGCGGTCCACCTTTTAAGACATGGGGGAAGGGTAGACCCTTCCAGGTCTTCCAGTAACGAGCCATGGTTGACCGTATCAAAAGCTTTTGATAGGTCTAACGCTACGAGTACTGTTCTATGGTGGGGATATTGATTCAAACCGCAATTTATCTGGGTGCTAATGACATTTAGCGCGGAGGTAGTGCTATGGAGTTTTCTGAAGCCATGCTGATGAGGGGCTAGCTGCAAATGTGCTTGGAAATGAGGGAGCAAAATGGCTTCAAGCGTCTTTGCCACTGGCGATAGGAGAGATATCGGACGATATGACTCACCTACGTTAGCTGGTTTCCCAGGCTTTAGTAGCGGGACCACCTTGGCCATTTTCCATTTCTCGGGTATGACAAAGGTGGAAAGAGACAGGTTGAAGACATGCGCTAAATGTTTGAAACCCTCTTTCCCTAGGTTTTTAAGCATCGGCATGGCTATGCCGTCTGGGCCCACTGCTTTGGATGGTTTAGCGCGACCAATGGCGTCCTCAACCTCTCTAGCGGTGATGGTAATTGGTGACGCGCTGAGTTTGTGTTTATGTGCACGTCTATTGGCTCTCCGTCTATCTTTGTCGACCGTAGGATGCATTATATATTGTCGGCAGAAAGCGCTCGCGCATTTTTTCGCATCCGACAGCACCTTATCGCCAGAGGCGATGGAAACTTTGTCTTTGTGCTTAGTCGGATTCGATAGGGACTTTACGGTGGACCAAAGTTTACCTACACCGGTAGAGAGGTTACAACCTCTTAGGTGCTCTTCCCATTTCGCCCGCTTGTGTTCGTCCACAAGCAATCTGATGCGTTGGTTTATATCCCTTATTTGGGGATCGCCTGGATCAAGCTGTCTTATAAGGTCGCGTTCCCTCGCTAAGCTCGCGGCCTCCGCCGGGAAGTGGGGCCGGATTTCGGGAATTCTACCGGCGGGAATGAAATGTGCCGAGGCGGATTCAATGACCTTACGGAAGGCACGCTCCCCTTGGCGGGCATCAGTCGGGATAGGGAGGGCAGCAAAGCTGCTGTCTGTTGCAGATTTATATTCTTCCCACTTTCCTTTTTTGAAGTTTATGAAAGTGCGTTTTTCGGTGACGATGAAGTCGGCGGTACGCTCGAACGAAATAAGTATGGGCAGGTGGTCGGATGCCAATGTTACCATCGGCTGCCAGTTGACGGAGTTTACGAGTTCTGCGCTCACGATTGAGATATCTGGCGAGCTATGACAGCTTCCCACCATACGTGTGGGGGCGTCTCCGTTAATTGTGCAGAACGTCGTTTCGTCTATTTGATCCGCCAACATCTCACCCCTACTGTCCGCCCGCAAGTTTGAATGCCATAGGTCGTGATGGGCATTGAAATCGCCTAAGATAATGCGATTGTTGCCAGTGAGTAAGGCCTCGATATTAGGGCGGTATCCACTGGGGCAACAGGTGACAGGAGGGATGTAGATGTTGATGATTTCTAGATTTGCATCGCCTGACCGGACAGATAGGCCTTGACGTTCTAAGACATTGTCACTGCGGTCGATGCCAGGATCAAATATATGATATTGCACAGAGTGGTGTATAATAAACGCGAGGCCGCCTCCATTTCCGCTCTCGCGGTCTTTCCTGTGGACATTATAACCAGAGCAGGTCTGCAATGCAGATCTTGCTGTGAGTTTAGTCTCTTGAATCGCAGCAATGCGGATGTTGTGCCGCTTCATGAAATCGACTATCTCCGTAATCTTCCCAGTTAGTCCATTACAGTTGAACTGCAGAATTCTGAAGTGCATGAGGGGTGACGCCGCCACTCTAGGGGTAAGTGAGGGTTGACTACGCCTAGGTTGTGGAAGGCCAGGACGCAATTGCTGTTGTGGCCTTGGGACTGGGCGCCCTTGGGCAAGCATTGGGGTACCCGGATGATTTGGGTTTGCGACCTGGCAACATGGCGCGATGAAACCCGTCGAGGGGTTGCCGTCGCGGAGACCAGAACATCTAGGAAAGTGGCACCACCCAAGGCAGGAGCTGCATTGAGCGGATGTCGCAAACCTATATATTCTGTGCTGGCAGACGGTGCAAACGGAGGCAGGGACTAAGAGTCTGTTTCCCTGACCTGCACGATTGCTGCCAGAAAAGAGGGGAGGAGAAGAAGACGGGGGCAGGGGCTGATGCTCAGCATTGCTACCAGCTCTACTACGAAGGTAGTAGTTATGAGTGGTATCAGCTGTTTGAGTTGTTGGCGCCGTGGGGCGCGAGCAGCAGCGGGTACTTGTTGTGGCTTGCTGAGCAGCGAAGCTGCTGGAAGGTAGTGGGGATACGCTTAGGCGTGGACTACGGGACGCCCTTGGGCGTGAGCAGCAAGGAGCCACAAAAGATTTATAAAAGTTACGTGGACGTCGGGTTTTGGGATCAAACCCAGAACAACCTGTCCGATGCAACCATCCCTTGCACGAGACACACTGAACAGAGTATGACCGTCCTAAAAAGATTCTTTTCTGGCAAATGCAGCAAAACCATTTCTCAGGACCGGGGTGAGGAGACGGACCCGGATTGGGTTCGACACCTTCCCGGAGTAAGAGAATATGTAGCAGTCCTGCTGCAAGGAGCTGCTGGGAGGATGAGAATTTGTGGGAGGGACGAAACAAATTAAATGGGGTCACACTGAAATGACAGTCCTTGGTCGGGAAAAATCCCGAGTCGCTCCGGTACATAGAACCGACTGCCTTGGGAAGCGCAGTTGCCGTGAGGTCGAACCGGCATATTATTTTGTTTGTGTACACAAACATTTGGTCCTTCGAGCCGGATAGCCCACCGCAACATAGAAAGTAATACTTAAAAACATTTATACGAACAGAGAATCAGCAGCACAACGAATAAGCAAAATAACAAAGAGAGGGAGACACAAAGCGGAGAACTAAACATAAAGCAGAACATCAGAAAACGAGAAAAACAGGTGCGTGTAAAAAAATGAAAAGAGCGAAACAAAGAAATGAAACAAAGGAATTAGTAAAATATGATATAAAAAATGGTTAGGTTTATTGAAGAAAAGGAAACCGCATATATGAAGATATATGCGGGTGAAAAATCGAATTTAAAATGACAAATATAAATCTCAATAGATGTAAAGAATTAATAAAGTTAAATATTACCGAAAAGGTGTATATGTTACCTTAGCTTTGAAATGCTGCTGTGGAACGCTGTCTCAACTGCTGTCGTAAGTAGAAGACAATATCTCTGCAGTTGAGCGTAGCGTTAACGAACCCTAACTTCGAAAGAGAACCACCGGTAGATTTCCAATCACAGTGCAGCTTTGTGGCGAACAGCTGCGAATGAAGAAACACCAGTGGTTCCCAACTATTAAAGGCGTTTGGCTTCAACATTGCCGCCGGCCTTGCAACACGTAGGGGTTGCAACAAACAATTCAAAAGCCAAGCACCATATAGATTTCCAAACAAAAACTAAAATTCATTAAATGCGTGTAAAGTAATAAATTGTTGAGTTTTCTTTAATATGTACAGTGCTTTATTATAGTTAAATCTAATTCATATTCGTATTTTATAAATTCATAATTACTACCCCGTAGGGGTTATAATGTAACGGCGACTTACTTATATGATTAATTACCAAGCTAGTATAATTCATATATTAAGTTCAATTCAATTGAATACTTAAACCGATGAGGAAATTTAAGTGTACGAAACGGTACCCATTAGGGGGTCGCTGTGCCTGAAGGGACACCCGGGCCGATAGGACCCACGCGAACGCGGAAGACGCGAAACGGTACCCATTAAGGGGTCGCTGTGCCTTAAAGGACACATGGGCCAGAAAGGACCCATCCGAACACGGAATTTTGGGCTGTCGGATAGCCTGGATACTTTACAATTTCGGTTTTAATGATTTTGTGATATACTGCTCCTTCGAGCCGGATATGAACCAGCGACCTATGGAGATATTTGTTATTTCGAAATAGTTCGCGCCTTTCCCGTCGGGTTTTCGTAAATTGATCTCTGCCAATTACATTCTTTGGTATAGCATTAATTTTCTCGTCTTATGTTTCACTCACATACGTACATACATATTAATTTATACACCGAACTTCAGTTCCAATCTCTCAAACGAAGAGAATAGTATTTAATATTTCGCGTTTTCCCCCCTTAGTCGGCAAATATTAATATCTGCCGGCTATTTACATAGCTAAAAACAAATTAGCTCGTTTGCGATTTGACCGACATACGATCTCATCAAATTCGCGTTCTTCCTCCCATTTTCACGGTCTCTTCATATAAAAATCCAAGCATTGGTAAATTCGGTACAAACATACACATTGTCGTTTAGCTAACCTTGTTTTATTGTTCTCATAACACGAAAGTTCAATTGTGAGCGCCCAGTTGTTGACTTTGCCTTTTTTCTACTTTGTCATACCGCACATATCCATACAAGGCACATTTGTAGGAAAATACAGCCCAGTAGGAAATTTTTACACTGACCCCGTAGGAAATTTTTTAAAAATTAACTTTCAATTAAATTTGAGAAATTCTTTCAAATTTATATTTAATTGGTGGCGCTTATCATTCCCTTTGACGGTTTTCAGTATTCGGGTCATATTTTATTCGATCGTTTTTTAATTTTCGGCACACAGAGCGTGGTCCTTTACACAAGAGGTATGGCTTTGACTTATTTCACCAGGTGTTCAGACCAAGTTGTTGAATTCAACGCGCAATTCGACGACGCCTTTTTAAAAGAAAATTCAAAAACGTCTCTAGAACTTTTAAAACAGGAAGTGATCGGTTCGTGGTCGAACACAAAGTTGGCGTATGAAAAATGTCTACAATCCTTGAAGAGTGACGAGGAAGTAGATTCGGTTAAAGCAAAGCAGTCAACCACTCTTAAGGACTACATATCCTGCCTTTCGCGTATTAGCGAATACATTCAAAAGGCCGAAGCAAGCGTTGCTCCGGTCATAGCCCCTGCCCAAGTAGCCACCCAATCTAATAGTCTGCGTTTACCGCCATGTGATACGGAAATATTCCATGGTGATTATGTCTCTTGGCCATCCTTCCGCAATCTATTCACTGCGACTAGATGACGTCGAAAAACTGTATTTCTTGCTTCAGAAAACAAGTGGTGAAGCAAAGGACATCGTCGCGAAAGCCCCGCTAACCAATCAAGGCTTCCACATGGCGTGGTCGAATCTCAAAGCGGCGTACGAAAACAAACGGGTGCTGGTCAACAGCCATCTAAAGACACTTTTCTCCCTTCCAGTCATTCGGACTGAAAGTGCAAAAGCGTTAAAGGAACTTCAGCGGAGCATTAATGGATGCTTATCAGCCCTTGAAATGCACGAGGTCAAGGTGGAAAATTGGGATCCAATTCTAATCTTCCATTGTTCTAATCGCTTACCGGAAGCAACGCTCGGTTTGTGGGAACAATCCTTAGAAGACAAAGCGGCGCTACCCAGATGGAGTCAAATGGACGCATTCCTCACGCAACGGTACAGGACTTTGGAATCAATAGTGGATGTAAAATGTTCTACAACATCGTCGTCGCCTAACACCCTTCACAAATCATCGGCACATTCGACCAACAACGCGGGCGAAAAGAAAGTAGCTCTTGCCACCAAAGTTTCAAATTCAAACTGCGTTTTATGTCCGAAGCAACACCATCCTCTCCGATTATGCACCAAATTCCTCTCCCTTTCCGTAAACGATAGTTTTGCGGCAATAAAAAAGCACAACTGCTGTCTAAATTGCCTTACGAAAGGCCATTCCATAAAGGAATGTAAAAGTCAATACTCCTGCACTACGTGCAAGAGTAGACACCACACTTTACTTCATAGAGTGTCTTCCAACGCGCAACCCTCTAAAGAAACCACGGCTGGAACCGCGGCGCAAGCATTCCACACAAATATACAGTCCACTTCTTCGAATACAAATTTGTCGTTATCTGAGAATAATCTGAAATCGTCAGGTTTATCCTCAGCTCTTCTTGGAACTGCCATGGTTCACATTTGCCATTCGGGCGCAACATACATAGCTCGCGCGTTAATAGATTCTGCTGCTGAAGCGTCGTTTATTTCTGGCCGACTGCGAAAACTTCTTAAGCTTCCTTTCTCGAAAACAAACGTGGTTATTTCCGGGCTAAACCAAAAGGTTTGCAACAATTCCGCGAAAAGTTGCTCGTTTATTTTGGGCTCACCCCGTGACCCAAACCTCTTCATAGAAACCTCGGCATTCGTATTACCTCAAATTACAAGTAATTTGCCATCGGCTTCAATCGATGAAACACTTCTCGACCAACTGCCAAAAGTACCTTTAGCAGATCCAAAGTTTTTACAAAGCGGTCCCATAGATGTTCTGATCGGGGGAGATTTATACCCTAAAGTTATGTTAGATGGCGTGAAACGTAGTATTCATAAAAATCTTTTATCTAAAGAGACCGTGTTCGGGTGGATTGTCACTGGGGCATCGGACACCGCACACGTCTCTTGCTTTGCTACCAAAGTCTCAATAGGAGAAGATATTAATTTAGATAGTCAGCTTCGTAAATTCTGGGAGTTAGAAGAAATACCCAAGAAGAATCATCAGTCATCGGAAGACTTGTTTTGTGAAGAGCTGTACTCGAAGACGACTATACGAAACCCGGATGGTAGATATGTCGTTTCGTTGCCGTTTAAAAGTTTTTATCCCACGGATTTAAAATTAGGTGCATCTCGGCCAACCGCGTTGCAGCAATTTTATCGCAACGAAACAAGATTGTTAAAAAGCCCTTCGTTAAAAGAAGAATACGACAACGTCGTTAAGGAATACCTTGAATTAGGACACATGGAGCGAGTAGAAGCTCCAAATTTCGAACATTCACCTAGCCACTTTTACCTCCCACATCACGCGGTTCTGAAACCGGAAAGTACTTCGACGAAGTTGAGAGTAGCTTTTAACGCGTCATGCAACTCTTCGAATGGCGTCTCGTTAAATGATGTTCTCCATGTAGGCCCGGCTCTGCAATCAGATTTAACTCTTCTTATAATTCGGTGGCGGCTGTACAAGTTCGTTCTGAGTAGCGACATACAGAAAATGTATCGTCAAATTCTGGTCAAACCTGAACACAGACCTTATCAGAGGATTATTTTTAGGGATGACCCGCAAGGTAGCATACAAGACTGTCAACTTAAAACAGTCACCTTCGGGATAAATTGCGCGCCATACTTGGCAATTAGAACACTTATTCAATTAGCTCTAGACTGTCAGGATTCACATCCATTTGCAGCTCAAATGCTCCGGAACTCCATGTACGTAGATGACGTATTAGCTGGATT